>NW_028229517.1:2514059-2618295 GCF_053477565.2 Lygodium microphyllum
AGTTGCAGACATTGAAATATAGCACAAACATATTGGATATGCAAATGTGCAAAGGCTGAAATTAATGTAGTCTAAAGGATTAGTCATAGGTTTCTTGCTTTTAGAGTTGGAGAATTTCACAAAGTGTGTGAAGCATGTTAGTTTGGTAAGTATGCAAGACAACCTTTTTAACATGATAGAGATGCGAGCAAAGCCACGTGAATGCTATTAAGGTAAATGGTAGGTGGTTTAAGATACATAATTATGATAACTGTCATCCTTATGAAGTCTATATACATAATTATGATAACTCTCATTCATATAACAAGGCAAATACTCATGATAAACTTCTTATTGCAATTCCTCATGCAAAAAGGCATTTTTAGCATCCATTTTATGCATGATCCAATCCTTTAATGTAGCCACTGCTATGAGAGCTCTAACAATAGCCATTTTAGCTACTGGAGTAAAAGTCTCATTAGAATCACTAGGGGCCTACACAATGTATCTCTTGGTGGCAGCAAATACTTTGTCACATTTATTAATGATTGTTCAAGGAAGTTTTGTATATATTTCATGAAGGAAAAATTGGTATATTTGAGCAATTTAAAAATTTCAAGAATATTTTTGAAACATAAGCATGCTTGAAATTTAAGTACTTGAGATCAAATAGAGGGGGAGAGTACCTCTCTAATGAGTTTAGTGGTTTCTTAAGGTCTCATGGGATAACGATACAGTTTACTTGTAAGTATATCCCATAATAAAATAAAGTTGCAAAAATAAAAAATAGGCATATTACAAAAGTTGTACAAGCATTGATGGCTAAAAACAATGTGCCAAAATATTTTTAGTCTAAAGCTGTTTATAGTGCTATCTATATTATGCATAAAATTCCCACAGTTGCAGTTCATGGGATGACCCCCAAAGAATGCTTTATAGGCAAGAGTTTGATGTATCATACTTGAAAGTGTTTGATTGTATTGCATATATTCATATCCCAGATGAGCTATGAAAGAAACTTCATCTAAAGGCTAAGAAGTGTATTTTTATTGAATACTCTTTGAAACAAAAAGGATATCATTGTTATAACCCTGTCACAGGTGAGTTTAGAGTGAGTAGGGATATTATTTTTTATGAGATGAGAAATTGGTGTGCATGTACTAATGAAAAGATGATGATGATAATTAGGTGCAAAAAGAAAAGCAAGAATCACGGAGCCTTAGTAGACCAAAAACATCATTTGATACTACATTTGTAGTTAGCCCTTAGTTTGGGAGACTAAGGAGTAGCCCCACATCTTCAAATGGATCTACAAGTGTTGTAAGTAAAGACAAAGAGAAGAAGTGTTAGATGATAATGGTGCAACTACTAGTCATTTGATATTTGATAGAGATTCTAGTGGTTTAGAGAGTTTGGATGATGAACTTAGTATTCCTTTAGTTAGGACACCAGATGTACATAGAGTCCATATAATAATATAAAGGCTCAACTGAGTGACCTAGTGGTATGCAAGTCTAGTAGGATTAGATACCCTATTAAACGATTTGGTTTTAATGGTTATGTAGCTTACCATTATGCTTATATGGTAAAGGTGCTTGAGGATGTTGAGCCCACTTATTTTGAGAATGTTGTTGCTATGCTCATTAGGATGCAACAATGGATGAGAAGATGAATGCATTAGAATCCAATAAGTCTTGGGATTTGGTACCATTTCCTAAGGGTAAGAAAGCTATTGGATATAAGTGGTTTTACAAAATCAAGTCTAATGCAGTTGGTTCTGTTAAGTAAGTATAATGCTAGGCTAGTTTGCAAAAGGCTATGCTCAAACATATGGCATAGATAATCAAGAGACATTCAGTCCAGTTGCTAGGATGGTAACTATTATATACTTGATTGCTTTGGTAGTAGCCAAAGGTTTTATTTTTGCAACAAATGGATATAAAAAATGCCTTATTGTATGGTGAATTGTAAGAAGAGGTGTATATGGAGTAGTCAGCAAGTTATGAGGATTTAGAGCATTCTGCATATGTGTGCAAGTTAAAAAATGTACTTTATGGGTTGAAGCATGTACCTAGAGCATGGTCCGATAAGATTGGAGAGTATATTGTCAACATTGAATTTTATATTTTTGATGCTAATCACTCACCTTATGTGAGAAAGGAAGATGCAAGTTTGGTCATCATAGCCATCTATGTGGATGACTTGATTATTACAAGTGACAATGATAGTGGGACTGTTGAAGTTAAGGACCTTTTGTAGAAGAAGTTTGAGATGAAGGATTTGGGTGAGCTGAGGTACTTTCTTGGTATCGAGGTGATTAGATGTGATGATGGTATAATGGTTGTCCCAAAGGAAATATGGTTTGGATATGTTATCTAAGTATGGCATGATAGCTTGTAAACCTCTTTCAATGCCATTGGAGCAAAATGTAAAGCTGAGTACTGATGTTGGGGATGATATAGAAGACCCTACTATATTTAAGAGAATAGTAGAAATTATGAGTTACATGACTATCAAAAGACTATACTTGAGCTATGTTGTTGGCCTTGTAGGTAACTTTATGCAAATGCCTAGAAACCCTTACTTGGATGCAATTAGACACATATTGAGGTATGTGAAGTCCGCTTTGCATTATGGAAATTTTTATGAGGCAAGTAAGATATATAGGTATTTTGGATATACAGATGTATATTGGGCTGATAGAATGTTTGCTAGAAGATCTACCAGCAGATTCATATTTTTCCTTAATAGTGTAGCAGTTATGTGGAGAAGCAAAAAGAGCTACAAAATTTATTGGGTGATTTGGATGTGTAGGGAGGTGGTCCATTTGTCATTCATCACTATGACAATATGACCAGTAGCATACAACTAGCTAGGAACCTAGTGTTTCATGCTAGGACAAAACACATTGAGGTGCATTACCACTTTGTGAGAGAGAAGATACTTGCAAGAGAGATTGACTTCATATATGTCAGCATACAAGATTAGATAGCTGACGCTTTCACAAAAGCATTGAGTGCAGAGAATCTTCAAAAGTTTTGAAGCTTACTTGGAGTTGCAAAGATATAGTTGAGATTGAGGGGGAGTGTTGAGATGGCAAGATCAACATGTGCGGATATTAATCATGGACCGCCTAGCTAGATGGGTCCGCACATCTATACTTAGCATATCAGTGGTCATTATGATCCTCACATGGCCATTGACTTATCACTTATTATATTTAGTTTGTTGTATCGACGTACAGTTGACATATTTATAGCATCAGTCAGTTAGTATAATCAATTATACATTGTTTGACTTAATAGGCCACTTTGCTTTATGTTGTATCTTATTTATACTTTATGTACATTGTATTATGTATGAAAGAAGAAGAAGAAACTAGCAACTAGAATTTTTTTTGGCTTCAATCTCTCTTCTTGTGTTCTTGAGTGAGCTTCCTCTTGTGTGTATGATGTTTGTTTGGTGCAACGACTCAAGCAAGTCCCCTCATCATGCAATTCTTGACACTTCTTCTATAGATAAACTATTAAGAACATCTATAAGAACCTTTTTCAAAGTAGCAAGCTAGAGGGCTCAATGCTGAGGGTCTCTCAATTTTCCAATTAGATGCTTGCATTTTAAGAATGCCTTTAGGAGCTCCATTTGGTGACTCTCACCTTGGCCTCCAACATCATTGAAAAAGTTTCTAACAAAAAATATACATTTTTAGGTAATAAAGTAGATTTAAATGGTCCTCTACCAAACCTTTATTCTTGCACACATCTTTTTCGCACTCCACCATTCAAGGATAATGATAGCATTTCTTGTAATCGAGATTTTATTTTCTTATAACCCATGGGAATTTGCTTGCACCTTTGCAAATTTCCTTCTGGAATGTTCTTATCCTCCTCCATTTGCTCCAAAAGTGATTTTAATGAAGTATTCTCCTCCTCCAAGGTTGAATTTCTTTGTGTGTCAATTGCTACATCTTGTCTCTTGTCTTTACATTACTTTAATTCATCTTCAAGCTTTTGCACTTTGATTTGTTGATCTTGTAGGGTTTTTGCAACACATTCAAATAACCTTGGGATTGTAAAAAAGATTGATGATTGCTATATAATATTAATTGATAATATTGATGCATATGAATATTTTCATCTAATCGTTTGCAATAACTCAGTAGACCATTTTCACTATCCCTAAGAATGTAAGCAACAAAGAAGTGGAATTGAAAGTCCGATTCAACATAGTGCAAGGATCATTAAGATATAAGGAGCCATCCACCCAAAGATCAATATTTTTCTTTTTCTCTAAAGGATATCTAGAAGTAGTTGTTGCATCTATTCTATACTTGCTATAAGGGAACTTTGCATCTACATGAACATGCAAATCCATCTTTCTTTTACGATTGCTTGTGTCTCTAATTGGTTCCATTAGAGGAGGAGAGAAAATAGAGTAGATTAAGTTTTCATGGGATAATACTGATTTGGAATGGCTAGAGGAAAGAAGAGAGCATGAAAAATGCTTTGATGTATATATAATATGGTTAGGCACCACTAGAGATGGAAAATACCATGTTTTGAGAAGGGAGGGAAAAAGTCATTTTTTGGGGTCAAAAGTAGACTATCCTACTGATGTACCTTTGCAGGGTCCCAAGTATCACATGTTAGGATATTAAGAATTTTGAGCTAATTTTGAGGGCATGCAAAAAAGTGAATAGAAAATGAGTATTTCAAGTCACAATATGATTGGGTACCTTTTGAGAAAAATAAATATATTTATTGTGAAAATTTTAAGAAGGTAAATTTTTAGGACAAAAATAAATTTGAGTCTCACTGATGTGGTACTTTTGGGAGACTGGTGGTAGCTTCTTGGAGGATGAGTTGATATAGAGGACCTTGAATGCAAAAAAGTATATAGAAAATGATTATTTCAACTTGTAATATGATTGGGTACCTTTTAAGAAAAAGAAACCTAATTTTTGTAAAAATTTATAAGAAGTCAACTTTTAGGGAAAAAATAAATCCAAGTTGCTAATGTGGCACTTTTGAAAAGTGGTGGTTTCAACTTGGAGGATGAAAAGGACTAGTTACTAGGGTGAAAAGAAAGGGAGACCCCCCTCCTTTCTAGGTAGGATCTAGCACAAAAAGTGAGTAAAGCCTAGGAATGTAGAGGAGTTAGGGGACAAAAATGTATGCAATCATGACCATTAAAAAGGGAATAATCTACAATTAAGGATTTCTAATCAGTTTCTTACAAGGCCCTTTTTGAGTCCATATTCCTCCTATGAGAGAGAGAGAGAGAGAGAGAGAGAGAGAGAGGATATCTTCTTCTAAGCCACACATCACTCCAACACCTTAACTTTGGTCTATCTCATCTCTATTTTCTATCCACCTACCAGAAGTTACTATCAAGTCCCAACTAAGGCATCTAGAGTAGCTCACAAGGTCAAAGTCACTAGAAAGAAGATAAAAGGAATACCACTTAAGAGAATCTCATTGATATGCTGAGAAGCAACTAAGGATTGGAAGAACAAAGAATGTGATGGCACCCAAGAGGAAGACTCCAAGTGAAGGAAACATGACTATGAATACCATCAATGCACATCATACATTACAAGTCTCCTAGGTTCTTCTATTTCTTATGAAACCCTTGTAATCTAATACTTCATGTTTTATGTGCACTTTTAAAGAGTAGAATAATTGTAGAATCTAAGAAAAGTAGGTTACCATCCTAGAGAAGCTAGATTAATTTAAAATGAGTGGAAAAACTAGGACTTTTAGATTATGATATACACCTTATGCATGGCATGCTTGGCTTAGAATTGAAGAGTGTTACATATCTATTGTGCATTTTGACCCCTTTAAAAGTGATCTTCATCAATAGAAAACTACTTATAGTAATAATTGGTGGATTCACATCTATTGTGATTGTAATTAAGTAGAGAGATTAAAAAGAGCCAACCTTTTCCTTAATCTTAACTAATGCTAAAAATTGTATCAATAGGGATTACAAGTAGCTTCTACCCATACACTCAAGTTACATCGTATTCATGAGTTATTGTGTCTCTAGAAGGGGATTATAAGACTAATGAATGAAATTGGAAGGAATTGTTCCTTGTGATATGTTTAGGAAGTGGTTATGAATGTCAATTATTGCATCAATTAAGAGGAAAGTTTGTAAAGTTATAAAATGGCTTGAATGTGACTAGTAGAATTACTAGCACAAATTGCTTGAATCATATGGTTTAATTGATGAGTAACTATATGTGATTGTAATTGCTCAGCAAAGTATTCAAAGGAAAATGACTTGGTTTTATTATAAGGCTCATTGATTTGAAAAAAAACATGGTTTTTCTAGTCAAGGATAAGTTGGTTAGTTGACTCTATGGAGTATTTAAATGACTATTTAGATTGATATCATGGAAAATGAATATTTTCTTAGTTGTTATTGATAATTTGATTACTTGATTGTGTTTACACAAAGCTATTGTGCCCTTATTCGTAAATATATGGTCACATAGTAAACCTCCCCCAAGGTTAATAGAGGAACCCCTTCACCAAGGGGTTGTTTAGCAAAACTAGAGGCTAGGACTAACCCTTGATGCAAAAAGTATCTTTGTAGGGAGGATATTAGGCTAGGGGGTAACAAGGGTGCCAAGGGGGGCTCTAGCCATAAATGCCTTGGGTCTGTTGAGGATCAGTCTGTAACCCTTGTATGACCCAGGATAGATTTTATGGAAGGCCTTGATGCTAGATAAAGGTGGATTGGTTGGATCATATGCCTGAGATTAGACACGAGTCTTGAATTCAGGGACGAAATACCAAATTGGCATTACACCTTGGAAAAGGTCTAAGACAAGTACATTGTTTTATAACTTCTTTCAAAATATTGCTTTGATATTATCTTTGTATCTGTGACATAATTTACATGAAGAAACTAGTATTTAATGGCTAATTAAACAATTTTTCTTTGCATGTCAAACTAAATGTGTTAGGAAAATTAGATAACTAAAACAAACCCCTCAGGAAAGTGGGAGAGTGAGATTTTTGACAGATCCATCCTATGGATGTGTGGTCTCGATGAGTGAGAGTTTTCCTTCAAGGCACTAAATTTAGAGAGTTTCCAAATGTGTGACTCCTAATATGTTATCTTAGACCCCAATCAATGCCATTTTAGGGGAACAAAGTCGAGACTATACCCTACATGTAGAGGGGTCGATGCATATCGCTCTCTCTCATTTCTAACTAACTATGAACCAAGTACGGCATTGATCTGCTTTGGTTTGAGTTGACTTGCAAATGCAGTAGCTCAAGAATCAATGCTAGTTAAGATGATAGGTGACCTTAGTGTTGAATTAGAAATTTGGATTTAGGTCGAATCTTATGGGTTATAGCCATAACCTTTCGTTATAGGTGGACTTGAGATAGCCTTGGTGACAAACCCCATGTTATTCTAAGGAGTATCATGCAACATCGCTTAGAAAAATTCTCTTGATGGACCACTAGATAATGTTGCTAAGGGTTCCTCAATTGGGCACATTACACGTACTATTAGAGAAGAAATGAATAAGTGATCAAAATGAGATATGCATGTGTTATCTTTACATTTTGAAAAAAAAGATAGTTTTGCCAACCAAGGATAAGGTTTAGTTGTTGACTTTGTAGAGTATCCAAGTGATTGTTTGGATTGATATTATGGAAAAGGAATGTTTTTCTAGTTGTTGTTGATAAGCTAATTGCTTGATTGTGTTTTTACAAAAGCTATTGTGCTCTCATGGGTGAATATATAGTTACCCACTAAAGCTCCTCCAAGGTTAGTAGTAGAATCCCTTCACCAAGAGGTTGTTTGACCATGCTAGAGATTAGGATCACGACCCCAAATGCGTGAAGTCTCTCCATAGGGCGGATGTTAGGCCAAGATGTGAGAAGGATGCTAGGGGTACTCTACTTGTAAATCACTTGGGTCTATTGTAAAATGAACCCCTGTGTAATCCAAGATGGACTTCCTAGAAGGCCCTGATGCTAGATAAGGCCAGATTGGTAGATCATGTGCTTGAGATTGGACACAAGTTTCGAATTAAGGGACAGAATACCAGATTTTCATTGCATCTTTGAGAAGGTGTGAGACAAGTATACTATTTTTTAACTACTTTCAAAATATTTCTTTAATATCATCTTTGTGTCTATGACATAATTTACATGAATGAACTAGCTTTTAGTGCCTAATTAAGGAAGTTGTCTTTGCATATCAAGCCTAAATGTGTTAGGATAATTAGATAATGAAAACAAAACCTCGAGAAAAGTGGGAGGGTGAGATTTTCAACAGATCCGTCCTATGTATGGGTGGTCTCAATGAGCATAGATTTTTCCTTACAAAGGTGCTAGATTTAGGGAGTGTTGAATGTGTGACTACTTAGTGTGTTGTCTTACACCTTGATCAATGTCGTTTTAGGGGAATGGAGTCTATAACCTATGGGTAGAGGGTTTTATGGGCATGGTGCTAGATTTAGGGAGTGTTGAATGTGTAACTACTTAGTGTGTTGTCTTACACCTTGATCAATATCGTTTTAGGGGAATGGAGTCTATAACCTATGGGTAGAGGGTTTTATGCATGGTTCTCCCCCTTATTTCTCACTCATTATGAACCAAGTACAACATTGATCTACTTCGATTTGAGTTAACTTGCAAATGTAATGGCTCAAGAATCAATGCTAGGTAAGTCAATAGGTGAGCTTAATGTCAAATTACCAACTCAATCGATCCTTATGGGTTACAATCAAAATCTTTCACTTTGGGGTGGACTCAAGAGAGCCTAGGTGGCAAACCTTGTGTTATTCTAAGGAGTAGCGGGCAGTGTTGCTTAGAAAAAGTCTCTCAATAGACCATTGAATCATGCCTTTGAAGGCTCCTTAGTCAGGGACATGTTAGAATAGAGTAGTGGATAGAGGGTCATATATTTAGGAGGCTCAATTTTAAGCCTCATAGTAGGAAGAGGTGTGCCTCATAATAGGAATAAAAGATGTGTTTCTAAAGTATTCCTCCTCATAGAGGCTCAATTTTGAAATTGTGCCTCCTAAGAAGATAGTGGGTGGATGGCCAGAATTGATTTTACAATGGAGTCTTACATAGGAAGAGAAGGTGTACCTATAAAAAAAGGATGTCACCTAATGGAGGCTCACTGTTGAAATAGAGACTTTTAATAGAATAGTGATGAGTAGGGGGTTATATATAGAGATGCTCATTTTTGAAATTGAACCTCACAATACAGAGAGGAGGCTCATTTTTGAAATTGAGCCTCATAATACAGAGAGGAGGTATACTTATAAGGAAGGTCCCCTAATGAAGGCTTGACTTTTAAATTGAGCCTCCTAATAATAGAGTGGATAGAGGGTCATATATTGGGGAGGCCCAATTTTAGAAAGGACTATCTAAAGAGGTCCCCTCATGGAGGCTCAATTTGGAAGTTGAGCCTCCTAGAAGAGAGTGGATAGAGAGTCATATATTGCAAGGATCAATTTTGAAAGTAAATATCATAATAGGAAGACTATGTTTGTTTTTGAAGGAGGCCTCATCATGGAGGCTTAATTTTAAAATTGAATCTCTTAATGTAGTAGTGGATAGTGAGTCATATATTAGGAGGCTCAATTTTAGGATTGACCTATCTAAGGAGGGCTTCTCTCATGGATAGATAGTATTGATAGAGAGTCATATGTTGGAAGGATCAAATTTGAGTCTCATTGTAGGAAGAGGAAGTGTAATTCATTATAGGAAGAGGAAGTGCATTTCTAAAGCACATATCCTCTCATGAAGGGTCAATTTTTAAATTGATATTCCTAAGAAAATTGGTTAAAGGTTCATATATTGGGAGGCTCAATCATAGTAGATAGAGGAGATGCATTTCTATAGGAGGACTCCTCATAGAGTCTCAAATTTGAAATCAAGCCTCTTAGGAGAGTAGTGGATAATGGGCTATATATTGGGAGGCTCAAATTTAGAATTCAACCTCATAATAGGAAGAGGAGGCCTCCTCATGCAAACTCAATTTTGAAATTAAGCTTTTTAAGAGCATAGACTTGGGTAGAGGGGAAGAGGAGTTTTGTTTCTAGAAGGAAGTTGATACAAGGTAATTTTGTGAGAGGATCAATTTTGAAATTGAGCATCCTAATAGAAAGAGGAGGTGTGTTCCTAAGGAAGCTTCCTCATGGAGGTTCACTTTTGAAATTAAGCCTCTTAAGAGAGTAATTTATAGAGGGTATGTTTCTAAAGGAGCCTACTCATGGAGGGTAAATTTGAAAATTGAGCCTCTTAAGAAGGGAGTCAGTAAAGGGTCATATATTGAGGCTCAATTTTCAGTAGAAAGATGATTTGTGCTCCTAATGGATAGAGGGTGTATTTCTAAAGGAGGCCTCCTCATGGAGGCTCAATTTTGAAATGGAGCCTCCTAAGAGATAAGTCGGCAAAGTGTCATATATTAGGAGGCCCAATTTTGAAATTGAGCCTCATAATAGAAAGAGGAGGTGTATTTCTAAAGGTGGCCTCCTCATGAAGGCTTAAGTTTGAAATTGAGCCTCTTAAGAAGAGAGTGTGTAGAGAGTCACATATTAGGCACCAGGACATCTCTTGTTTTTAAAAAGTGTTGGATCTTTTCTTAAGTGAGTTTGACCTCCATGAAAATCCATTTTGGAGAGTAATGCCTCACACTTGTCAATACACTCATCCAATAAAAACACAGGTTTAATTGAGTATGAATAGTCGAGATGCAACCTAAGAAGTTTATCAAAAATTCTAATCTCAGTATGCAAAGTACATATATGAACATTTGTAAGAGGAATTGAAAGAATGGGATCCCATATATCTTTCTTGCTTTTATATTTATTCAGATCTATAGAGTCTCTAGTTGGGGCTTTTCTTGTAGGGTGCAAGTTGCTCCAATCTTTAGACCCAACACTTTCCATGCAATAAATACAAGGATATTTTGCATTTTCCCAATTACATATTCCAAGCATACATTTTATCATTTTTAAGTTAGTGCTCATGTGCCATTCCACATTAAAATTACCAACCCCATCAACCACATTTTATCATTTTTAAGTTAGTGCTCATGTGCCATTCCACATTAAAATTACCAACCCCATCAACCACAAACATTTCTCCTTCACTTTGAGACTTAATAATGTTTGGAATACTTGTATGAGTGAACAACCATTTTAGTGTTTGATGATTCTCAATTGGTACCTGGACTGCACCAACCCAAGAAATCTCCATCTCAAACTAGAACTTATACACTGGTGCTTGACCCCCACCATTGCTGTAGTCCAATACCCTATTCATGATGCAAATGCTGACTCTTTCCATATTTTGTCCTTTTTCAATCTGTGGTTCATCTAACTTCAATGCAAAATTCAAAACACCATGGCATTCCTCTAACGTGAGTCCATACATGTGAACCATTGCAATTTGCACTCTTCTTAGATCAATCCATAAATAATTAAACACATAGTATTCAAAACTAGTTTTTCATTTTATCTTTTCATATGGCATAGACTATTGATACAATCTTGACCGATTTCCTTTACCATCTCCATATGTTCATGATCTCTGAGAATAATTTTTGTGTTGCGATGACTTGCTTTTTTGCACCCTTGAAGAACTTTCTTCTTGTACTTATAGAGAGTCCTTTTGGTGACTCCATGTATTATGTAAAAGTTTGTGTTGCAAGCTTGTCTGCCATAGAATATGAAGTTTAGAGTTTCAATGTTTGACTCAGTACTCAATGCCTTGCTCGTGTTGTCATATATGTAGGTTTATCCACATGTATACCTCTGATCTCAAAAATCCAAATTTGTTACTTATATTTGCCATTTGTGTAATGTTCTAGTGTGAACTACTTCTATTAAGAAATTGGGATAAATTTTTAATTAAATAAAGATAAATTTCTTTTTCCCTCTCCTCCAGCCGACAGTCCAGCTGGAGGAAGAGGGGAATAGAATGTAGAGCAGGCTCCTTGCTGGAGTGTAACGTGTCCACTAGTATCATCTAGGACACGTCTTAGCAGTCCGTTGGAAAGGAAGTCTAGAAAGCTCCGCCCGGCACTCCCATGGAATGTTACGAGATTTGCAATCTAGGGCTTTCCACGTCTGCCACGTAACGGAAGTATTCCAGCCGTTCCCACTTAGGATCGACTTGAATTAGGGTTTTCCTGATTGGTCATTTCCTAATAGCAACTAGCGTCGGACCCAAGCGAACTACTTTATGCAGAAATGCCAGCTCTGAAGCGGATTCACGCTGCACTTGGTTCAAGGAGAATGGAAAATGAGAGGGATGCAAAGCTCAACCTCTCTGCCATAAGGCATAGTCCCATTCCGTTCCCCTAAAACAACGCAAATCGGGTTAAGACATATCTCTAGGTCAATGCTTTTGTTGTTCCTGTCTTTTGACGATCATCCTGTTGTTCCTCGTGATTTGAGAAAAGTTCCCAGCCAACCGGAACCACCCAACCGTAGGACGGACCCATGGCCCATTCTCCGCACTTTCCTCAGGTTGTTTTAGTTATGTAATTATCTAACACATTAGTTGGACATGTAACAACTAGCTTCTTTAATTAACCTGTCAAGCACTGGTTCCTTCACGTAATCTTATCACTTGACATAGAAAAAAAATATCAAACAAGTTCTTTATTCACAGGTCATCATATTTGACTTTGAAATACAAGAGTTCTGCCCATAGGCTTATACACAATCCGCCCGAAGGCTATCCAGCAATCCACAGGGATTACTATTCCAAGTTTCCGCCCGTAGACTAGTATGCGGGCCTCGAGATCCAATCCCGAGTCACGTTAGCCTCTTGTGCAGGACCCGAAAGGCGAGGGATTTATGGCTAGAGCCCCCCTGGCACCCAAGCGTCCTCCTGCTCCAAGTAGCGCTCAACGGAGAGACCTCTCGCGGCGGGTTCGGTCCACGTTCCAAGCACGGTCAACAACACCCTTGGTTAGGGTCAGGCAGGCACTCGGGGGTAACTGAAGCTGCCTCTCCCTTCAGGCCTTCAACCTAAAGTATAGATACTTATTTATTTTGTAATTCATTGGTCAAACAAGTCAAACAGTGCTCTAAAATCTCTAGCAAGCACAAACATTTCCATTGATCGATTCTGTTGTTGGCAAACTACTAAGGAAGGAATCCTTCCTTTCGAATGCATCCAGCACTCGATCCGGGGTGTCTTGCAACTTGGCAAGATCCCTTAAATTCTGGGTTAGGGCATACCCTATTAACCCAACTTGGTCAAACCCTAAAGTTCATTAGATACTTCAGTTTCTGGTTTTTAACCTTCCTTACTCAGAAGGATATCAAAGTATACATCCTCTTGCAAGATAACTTGCGTAACGATCCGCCATCCTTGTTGCGAGAATTTAGCCTTTCTTCTTGTGATTCAATCACAAGACCATATGACTTCCTACTTGCTGCGCAAGTCCTACATCGTACTATGCGATAATGAAGTTACGAAACAATCTATTTCAGTTTCTTTAAGCTGACGTTGTTAGACCTACGGTTTCTTGGCTTTATTATTTTCTTTCAAGAAACTCAGGGATAAACCCTAGTTCCTTTTACATTTACAATTTATTGACCCTACAATCAGGGAATGTGGGCAAGTATTTAAGGTTAATTCAATTAATCTTCCTTTTTCCTTGCGAACAAAACTCATGCCAAATAAGCAACCTTTCCCTTGCTAAGTTATGCAGTTAGCAATGATAACTTCCTAGAGTTTAAGCATCGTAAGAATCATTTCATGATTTGCACTTTCCATGATGATTCGTTGTAAAAAGAGTAGGGGTTAATAGTGCAAGATGTAGTTTTATACCTTTTAGGCTTAACCGAAGTATACTACTTTAATGGGTAAATAATCTTGCTCATAATTCATTTCAATGCATAATGCTATTTGAAAAAAATACGTTTATACTTTATTTATTTTGCATGTTCCATTAAACTAAATTCCTTCGTCGTGAACAACTAGGATAAATCTATATCCTATCCCTAACAATTCATCTTGCATGATTGAATTAAAATGATATAAAATTAAGAAGGAAAAACCTAGGTTTGGGGTGAGATATCCACATGGATACCAGGAGATGACCCTTCTGCGAGTACGCCTTGGACTTTCTTAGGAGGCATCGCAATTGTAGTTGTTCGGACGTGGAAGCAGCTTTACAATTCTTCTTTGGAATTCACCGTTGTTGCGTTGCACCGCCCGTCGATAGTAAATTTTTTTTGGAAGGCTCCCTCCTTGGAAGTCAGGGAAATTCGAAAGGGTGTTTCAGAGTCCTCTATGACTAAGACTCATTGAAGCCATAGAAAGGCAGCTTAATGGTCTATTAAGGACTCGTTCAACGAGGAATGAAAAAGGGATGGAAAAACACAAGGTGCGGATGAGAACTCCAAGGAAATAGAGTAACTGTAAAAGTTATAAACAAGGACGAAGGACCTTAAGTCAACTTGAAGGGAAGGGGTTTCAATATGCCACAAGGGAAGGACTAGGGAAGGTTTTATCACGGAGGAAATAGGGGTGGTTCCAAGGTAAGGGATAGGGGTGGTTCCAAGGTTTTAACACGGAGGAAATAGGGGAAGGTTTTAACACGGAGGAAATAGGGGTGGCTCCAAGGTAAGGGATAGGGGTTTTGAGGGATTAGCACGGGGGTGTAGTTCCAAGGAAAAGGGGGCTTAAGGGTTAGAAAATATGAAAAGGGGGCTCAAGGAAAGGGCTAAGTGACTTTTAAAAGTACGGGGGGAAAAGTAATAATAGGACTTCTAAGCCCACTCTTTATAGGAAAAAAAAAAACCTTATGATCCTTTAAACACGAGGGGGGGTGAGGTTTCGAAAAAAACATAAGAAGGAGGCCTTGGGGATTTTTAGGACACGGGGGTAATAATAAGGCTTCTGAAAGATACAATAAGGGGGGGGTGAAAGGCTCTTAAGAAGATAAAACTTGGGGGGGGGGGGGGGAAATAAATGGGGCTTAAGGGTCTTAAAAACCCGGGGGGGGGGGGGGGGATAAAAGGGGACACGAGGGGGGTGAAAGGGTGTAAAAGACCCTTAAGAGGATATTTCCGTGGAGGGGGGATGGAATATGAAAGGGGCCTTCCTTAGGGGGCTTTAGAAGCTTCCTAAGGATGGAATATGAAAGGGGGCTTCTTTAGGGGGCTTTAGAAGCTTCTAAAGCTTCTCGGAACTTCCTGAAGATCCCACGTGGTGGGGGAGTAATTGGCTAAGGCTTGCAGGCGGCAGCTGGCAGTTTGATGGCGACAAGGTGAGCCGAAGAGTGGTAGCAGCAGCTAGTGATTCTCCTCTTCCTTTCGACCTTGACGGTGATGCCGACTGCTCATGACCCTCTCCCTTCCTCAACAACAGCGTGACGGCTGCAGTCTGACGGCTTCCTCCTTCACGGCAGGGATTAGGTAGTGTCGTCTTCTCCCTCCCCTTGGCCTTCCCTTAGGTGAGGGTTTTTATAGGGAGAGGGAAGGAAATCCTCCCTCCCCTCGTGTCGCCCTGTATGACCGTGAGGCCGAGCAAGCTCCAGCGAGGAGCTTGCTGGCCTACTAGTTCCTTCTCCATCCTCCAGCATGACTGTCGCCGATGGTGAATTAAAAAGAAAAAAAATTTACCATAAAATTTTCAACGTTTGACATATTACATTCTCTCATCCTTAGAGGAATCGAGATGTCCTCATCTTGAGATAAACTCGGGATATTGATGGTTGAGTGTGCCTTCATCTATACAAGTGGCATCCTCTTCGGGATAATCTTTCCACTGGACGAGGCATTCTCTCAGGGTTCTGGATCTTAATTGTCTCTCCCTAACATCTAAGATCCTATCAGGCCTTAGTTCAAGAACTCCTTGACTAGGCATTACAACTTGTTGATCGTTAAGTACATGGTTAGGATTAGGTACATATTTCTTCAATAGGCTGATATGGAATACATTGTGAACCTTTAGGTTCTCAGGAAGTTGCAATTTATAAGCATTAGGTCCTAGGCTTTTGAGGATTTTGTATGGCCCACAATACCTTGGACTTAGCTTCTTGCAATCTCCTAAGGATAGAGAACTCTTTTTAGGGCGTACGCGAATGAAGACCATGTCTCCTTCTTCGAAGACCCTTTCTTGACGCTTCAAATCCGCGCAAGCCTTTTGTCTATCCTTAGACACTGGTATGTCTTGTCTTATTGATTTAATTTGGTCATCCATATCTTCCAACATTAGCCTTGAAGCTTCAACCCTTAGGGTTGGATTAGAAAAGTTTAGGGGACTTTGACAGTCATGTCCATACAATGCTTGGAAAAGGGTCATCTGAATGCTCTACTGGTAAGAAGCATTGTATGCAAATTCTACCAAAGGCAAGTATTGAATCCACCTCTTCGGCTCTCGACAGCAGTATGCCCTAAGCATATCCTCGATGACTTGATTTACTCGCTCTGTTTGGCCATCCTTTTGGGGATGGTAGACTGTACTAAAACATACTTGAGTCCCAATAGCTTCAAAGATAGCTCTCTAGAAGTGTGATGTGAAAAGAGAATCACGATCACTAATGATTCTTCTGGGTAAACATGTAGCTTGAATATCTCCTTGATAAACAATCTTGCAATGTCTGAGGCTTTATAGTTTGTCTTTACTGGAATAAAGTGTGCAACCTTAGTAAGCATGTCAACCACAACCATGATGGAGTTGTATCCTCCCTGGACTTGGGGTAGGCCTACAACAAAATCCATACTGATGAATTCCCATTTCATTTGGGGAATGTCAAGCGGTTGCATTTTCCCTGGCATCATGACATGTTCGGCTTTGATACGTTGGCAAGACAAACACTCAGTGACATATTTGAGAACGTCACCTTTGAGCTTCTCCCAATGGTAGCTCTTCCTAACTGCATTAAGAGTCTTAGCATAGCCAGGATGTCCTGCGAAAGGAGAATCATGAGCTTCCCACAATATCTTCTGCTTAAGTGACTTGCTTGGTTGCTGGTATACACAGCCTTGTTTTGTAGTAGACAAGTCCACTGTTAATGGAAAATTGCTGATACTTAGCTTGCAACTTATGGTTCCGCTCCTTGATAGAGATCTCCTTTAGCATTGTTTGGTAGGCCAAATCATGGCATGCTTACTCTCTAGCTAACTCAAGTATAGGTTTGTTTGGCATAGATAATTTTGTAGCTAGAGATTTGGCCGTTGATGGATTCTACAAGATTAGGGAATTTAGGAATGCCTTGCGACTAAGTGCATCGGCAACTACATTCTCTTTCCCTGGTCAGTACTTGATTTCAAAGTCATATTCCTCCAACACTTCAATCCACCGACGTTGCCTCATGTGGAGCTCGTTCTCGGTAAAGATCCATTTGAGACTTTTATGGTCAGTTTTACTAGAGTAGACTTGATACCCAATAGGTAGTGTCTCCAAAGATTTAGAGCATGGATGACACTAGCAATTCCAAATCATGCGTAGCATAATTCCTTTCATGACTCTTCACTTTCCTTGAAGAGTATGTTACTGGATGACCTTCCTGCATAAGTACACACCCCAAGGCAAGAATGCTAGCATCAGTTACTACCTCGAACTCCTTATTGAGGTCTGGAAGTTTTAGAATAGGTGCTGATACCAAACTTTGCTTCAATCTGTCGAAGCTATTTTGTTCGGGAGTTGACCATGCAATGGAAGTTTGCTTCTTCAGTAAGTCCGTCAGAGGTGCTGCAATCAAAGCATAGTTTTTTATGAAGACTCTATACCATCCTGTCAATCCAAGAAAGCTACATATCTCTTTGACAAATACTAGTGTTGGCCACTCAAGCACATCTCTGTGGATCCAGTGATATTCCTTCTGCTGATACTATGAATCCCAGATATTCAATCTGATGCTTGAAGAATGCACACTTCTTCATTTTAGCATACAACTTATGTGACCTCACAATCTCAAGGACAATTCGAAGTTGGGGTTCATGATCTTCTTCCTGTTTAGAATAGACTAAAGTGTCATCGAAGAAGAAAAGCATGAAATCATCAAGATATGGCCTAAAGATATCCTACATTAACTTATTGAAGGTGGCAGGTGCATTCATAAGCCCAAATGACATAACTAGAAACTCAAAGTGCCCATATCTTGTATTGAAGGCCGTCTTTGGGATATCTTCTTCCTTGATCCTTATCTGATAGTAACCTGACCTGAGATCAATCTTGGAGAAGATCTTCGCACCCTGAAGACAATCAAGAAGCTCATCTATTCTAGGAATAGGATACTTGTTCTTGACTGTTGATTGATTCAACCCTCGGTAATCAATACATAGTCGAAGTGTCCCATCCTTCTTTTTCTGGAATAGTACTGGAGCTCCCCACGGTGAATTGCTAGGCCGAATGTAGCCCTGATCTAGTAGTTGCTTGAGTTGTTCCTTCAACTCAATTGCTTCTGGTATGGACATTCTATAAGGTCTCTTTGCAATTGGCGCAGCTCCTGGTACTAACCTAATTTCATGATCCACTTCTCTTTGAGGCGGAAGTTCAGTCAACTCTTCAGGGAATAGGTCCGTGTATTCCTTTAGCCAAGAAGCTCCTTCACGAGACTCTTGCTTCTGATCTAATTTTTTGAGTTTGATCAAGTAAATAGGTAATCCTTTTCTGACTCCTTTTATGATCCGAGATACTTTGGCCAATTGGATTCTCGGCACTCCAGCCTCACCTTGAGTTGTGACTAATTCCCTTTCAGAGTTTCGAAAGGAAACTTGACCCTTTTCGCAGTGAATGTGCGTGTCGTTAGGCTTAAGACTATCCATTCCGAGTAGACACTCATGGATACCTAAATTCATGGGTCTTAATTTGATCGAAGTCTTCTTTCCTCCCAGAAAGAATTCCACCTTAGCAGTTTGCCTGGTACAAGTAACCTCATGACCATTTGCCAATTCCACAAGCCGGGTAGGTGCTTCTACTGTGGCTATTCCTAATCTTTTTGCACATGCTGGTGAGATAAAGAAATGTGTACTGCCACAATCAATCAAGGTCTTGAAACCTTTACCTTGATAGTCCGACGGTTTCTGAATCACCGAGAGCTGGTAATTCAGCCCTTTCTTGTGTAAAGCGGCATGGACTGTCTCTCTTTCGAATTTTGCTTCCATGGTCGGATCTTCCTCTTCTTCTTCTTCACACATTTGCCTATTGGCAATGCAGGCGGTTCTTCCTCTTCCTCGGGTAGTAGCTCCTTGACCACAGCTTGTTCCTTGGAAAGGTGCTTGGCAATGTCCTCCACCAAGCTTGGGACATTGCCTCTTGAAGTGACTGGGTTCGTTGCAGTGGAAACAATGGAGGTTTCGGCCATTACTTTGAGTAAGAACAAAGTTGTTAACGTTATTCATCCTTGCTTTCTTTCTTTGTCCCTGATTATGACCTTGAACTCTCTTAATTTGAGGTCTGAATGCTCCTTTGTTCCGGTCATTGTAAGACCAAGCTTTGTTACCCCTTGGTCTAGAATGCACCTCCTGAATTATAGGTGCCGCTTGAATGAGTGCATCCTGAAGATCTGATGGACACATAGATTCAAGATGGGTATTTACTGGTGGATTTAAACCCGCACAAAATTTTGACACCTGATGTGTCATGTCCATCTGTGGTGCATACTTTAAAAGTGAGACGAATTTAGAGTAGTATGCATCAAGAGTGAGTCCCAGCTGTTTCAGCTCGTAGAACTCATTCATCTTCTGAGTGTGATATGTAGGTGGCAAGTATCTTCCCTGCAGGGCTTTCTTCAGCTTCTCCCAGGTAACGGATCCCTCTATGATCCCTTGATCCTTGCACCATTGCTTCCACCAAAGTCTGGCTTTGCCGGTGAGCTTTAACTTGGCGAGCATAGCCTGATTGGCGGGTGCAGTACCGGCTGCTTCGAAGTATTCCTCCATGGATTCAATCCAAATTTCAGCATTAGCTTGGACGAATTTGCCTCTCCCGTCAAACTCGGGTGGCTTAATCTGCTTGAGAAGGAACTTCTTCTCCTGGATTACAGCAGCACTTGATGTAGGAGGCGAATTAGGAACATGTACCTGGGGTTGTGTCTGGATAAAGGTTTCTTAACGTTATTATACGATAATTGTTATTGATTTATATTACATCTTTAATTCAGCTATCTCATAAACAATGTAGCTACTTAACTTTTTATCAACTCTTATGCACAACCAGACATTAATAAAAAGAAGTTTTTATTTGTATTTATATGCGCATAGCCCTTTTGAATACAACGTTTCATGCGATGATAAGCCAACTGCAAATTTTAATTTGGGGAGAACAACGTTGTATTGCATTTATCTACAGGAACTGTGTAATAGTAAGGTTTTGGGTCATGGATCTTCAGGAATCAATAAGTCATTGGAAGTTCAGGATATCCTTTCCGTTGGAATCCATACTTCTCATGGCGGCCCAACACTTTAATCCTATTGGCGGGGATTATATGGGTTACTTCCTCATATACATATGAGTTCATCTCAACCCTCCGACCTCAAATATGTAAAATTGAATTTACGTGAGCTTCCACAAAAACAAACAGCTTCACGACTTTCAGGACTTCCAACCACTTGATCCTCTTTAGGTTGGTCTGTATATAAGCAAACCGGTGGGCGGCTATATAGTAGATTCCTGAAGCACCCATCCACCTTCGTTCCATGTACAAAGGTGATGGATTATAGATCTACTCTAGGATGTTCATCATCTCAACCCTTTGTCGATAATGCGGAGAATGCATTGCAGTCATAAACATGACTCGAAATACCAAGAACTTGTTCCACGCTTCATAATTCTGCAAGACAGCTTTGAAGGTAAGGAAATGTTTGGACAGCAACATTTTCTTTACTTCATCTTATTATAATTTCATAAAAACAATTCCGTTGTTGGTCGGCTATGATACCAACTGTAACGTGTCCACTAGTATCATCCAGGACACGTCTTAGCAGTTCGTCGGAAAGGAAGTCTAGAAAGCTCCGCCTGGCACTCCCATAGAATGTTAGGGGATTTGCGATCTAGGGCTTTCCGCGTCTACCATGTAGTGGAAGTATTCTAGCTGTTCCCACTTAGGATCGACCTGAATTAGGGTTTTCCTGATTGGTCATTTCCTAATAGCAACTAGCGTCGGACCCAAGCGAACTACTTTACGCAGAAACAACAGTTCTGAAGCGGATTCACACTGCACTTGGTTCAAGGAGAATGGGAAACGAGAGGGATGCAAAGCTCAACCTCTCTGCCATAAGGCATAGTCCCATTCTATTCCCCTAAAACAATGCAAATCGGGTTAAGACATATCTCTAGGTCAACGCTTTTGTTGTTCTGTCTTTTGACGATCATCCTGCTGTTCCTCGTGATTTGAGAAAAGTTCTCAGTCAACCGGGACCACCCAACCGTAGGATGGACCCATGGCCCATTCTCCGCACTTTCCTCAGGTTGTTTTAGTTATGTAATTATCTAACACATTAGTTGGATATGTAACAACTAGCTTCTTTAATTAACCCGTTAAGCACTGGTTCCTTCATGTAATCTTATCAGTTGACATAGAAAAACAATATGAGACAAGTTCTTTATTAACATGTCATCATATTTGACTTTGAAATACAAGAGTTCTCCCCGTAGGCTTATACACAATCTGCCCAAAGGCTATCCAGCAATCCACAGGGATCACAATTCCAAGTTTTCACCCGTAGACTAGTATGCGGGCCTCGAGATCCAATCTTGAGTCACATTAGCCTCTTGTGCAGGACCCGAAAGGCGAGGGATTTATGGCCAGAGCCCCCCTGGCATCCAAGCATCCTCCTACTCCAAGTAGCGCTCAACAGAGAGACCTCTCGCGGTGGGTTCGGTCCACGTTTCCGGTGCAGTCAACAACCCCCTTGGTTAGGGTCAGGCAGGCAGTCGGGGGTAACTGAAGCTGCCTCTCCCTTCAGGCCGTCAACCTGAAGTATAGATACTTATTTATTTTGTAATTCATTGGTCAAACAAGTCAAACAGTGCTCTAAAATCTCTAGCAAGCACAAACATTTCCATTGATCGATTATGTTATTGGCAAACTGCTAAGGAAGGAATTCTTCCTTTCGAATACATCCAACACTCGATCCAGGGTGTCTTGCAACTTGGCAAGATCCCGTATATTCTGGGTTAGGGCGTACCCTATTAACCCAACTTGGTCAAACCCTAAAGTTCATTGGATACTTCAGATTCTGGTTTTTAACCTTCCTTACTAAGAAGGATATCAAAGTATACATCCTCTTGCAAGATAACTTGCGTAAGGATCCACCATCCTTGTTGCGATAATTTAGCCTTTCTTCTTGTGATTCAATCACAAGACCATATGACTTTGTACTTGCTGCGCAAGTCCTGCATCGTATTATGCGATAATGGAGTTACGAAACAATCCGTTTCAGCTTCCTTAAGCTGACGTTGTTAGACCTAGGGTTTCCTAGCTTTATTATTTTCTTTCAAGAAACTCAGGGACAAACCCTAGTTCCTTTTACATTTACAATTTACTAACCCTACAATCAGGGAATGTAGGCAAGTATTTAAGGTTAATTCAATTAATCTTCCTTTTTCCTTGCGAACAAAACTCATGCCAAATAAGAAACCTTTCCCTTGCTAAGTTATGCAGTTAGCAATGATAACTTCCTAGAGTTTAAGCATCGTAAGAATCCTTTCATGATTTGCACTTTCCATGATGATTCGTTGTAAAAAGAATAGGGGTTAATAGTGCAAGATGCAGTTTTATACCTTTTAGGCTTAACCGAAGTATACTACTTTAATGGGTAAATAATCTTGCTCATAATTCATTTCAATGCATAATGCTATTTGAAAAAAATACGTTTATACTTTATTTATTTTGCATGTTCCATTAAACTAAATTCCTTCGTCGTGAACAACTAGGACAAATCTATATCCTATCCCTAATAATTTATCTTGCATGATTGAATTACAATGATATAAAATTAAGTAGGAAAAACCTGGGTTTGGGGTGAGATATTCACATGGATACCAGGAAATGACCCTTCCGCGACTGTGCCTTGGACTTTCTTAGGAGGCATCACAATTGTAGTCGTTCGGACGTGGAAGCAGCTTTACAATTCTTCTTTGGAATTCACCGTTGCTACGTTGCACCACCCGTCGATAGTAAATTTTTTTTGGAAGGCTTCCTCCTTGGAAGTCGGGGAAATTCGGAAGGGTGTTTCAGAGTCCTCTATGACTAAGACTCATTGAAGCCATGGAAAGGTAGCTTAATGGTCTATTAATGACTCGTTCAAACGAGGAACGAAAAAGGGATGGAAAAACACAAGGTACGGACTAGAACTCCAAGGAAATAGAGTAATCATAAAAGTTAGAAGTAAGGACAAAGGACCTTAAGTCAACTTGGAGGGAAGGGGTTTCAATATGCCACAAGGGAAGGACTAGGGAAGGTTTTAACACGGAGGAAATAGGGGTGATTCCAAGGTAAGGGATAGGGGTTTTGAGGGATTAGCACGGGGGTGTAGTTCCAAGGAAAAGGGGGACTTGAGGGTTAGAAAATACGAAAAGGGGGCTCAAGGAAAGGGCTAAGTGACTTTTAAAAGCACCGGGGGAAAAGTAATAATAGGAATTCTAAGCCCACTCTTTATAGGAAAAAAAAAAGCTTATGATCCTTTAAACACGAGGGGGGGGGTGAGGTTCCAAAAAAAACAGAAGAAGGAGGCCTTGGGGATTTTTAGGACACGGGGGTAATAATAAGGCTTTTGAAAGATACAATAAGGGGGGGTGAAAGGCTGTTAAGAAGATAAAACCGGGGGGGGGGGGGGGGGGTGAACGGGTGTAAAAGACCCTTAAGAGGATATTTCTGTGGAGGGGGATGGAATATGAAAGGGGGCTTCCTTAGGGGGCTTTAGAAGCTTCCTAAGAAGCTCCTAAAGCTTCTAGGAACTTCCTGAAGATCCCACGTGGTGGGGGAGTAATTGGCTAAGGCTTGCAGGCGGCAGCTTGGCAGTTTGATGGCGACAGGGTGAGCCGATGAGTGGTAGCGGCAGCTGGTAATTCTCCTCTTCCTTTTGACCTTGACGGTGACGTTGACTGCTCATGACCCTCTCCCTTCCTCAACAACAGTGTGACAGCTGCTGCAGTCTGACGGCTTCGTCCTTCACGGTAGTGATTAGGCAGTGTCGTCTTCTCCCTCCCCTTGGCCTTTTCTTAGGTGAGGGTTTTTATAGGGAGAGGGAAGGAAATCCTCCCTTCCCTCGTGTCGCCCTGCATGACCGTGCGGTCGAGCAAGCTCCAGCGAGGAGCTTGCTGGCCTACTAGTTCCTTCTCCATCCTCCAACATGACCGTCACCGACGGTGAATTAAAAAGAAAAAAAATTTACCGTAAATTTTTCAACGTTTGACATATTACATGGAGCTTGCTCACACTCCGAGCGTGGAGCTGAAGCGTGGGGGAGGGAGAATCTTATCCCCTCCCATATATATTTGAGGGGGCGCATGCTGGATGAAGGGGGAGGGCAGGAAAAAAAAAGACGTTGTGCGCCGTCACATTGCAGAGAGGGAGAGAGTGAGTCTCTCTGCTCGACTTGTAAGGGTGAGAGCTGCCGGGTTTCCTGTCATCGCCAGAGCCTGGGGGAAGAGTACCAGGTGGAGCTGGACGCTCTGAGAGGGAGAGGATGAGGCGTTGATTGCCACCGAATGCCAGGATGGCATTGCCTCTGCTGTCAGTCCATGCCCCCTAGCTGTAGAATCGCCGCCGAGTTGCCGTTTGGGTTTCCTCCTTCCATGTGGTGCTGAAGCATCAGAAGCTTCCTGGGGGGGAAGCTTCTAAGGGGTCTCTTAAGCCCCCCTTTCCCCCTTAAGACCCCTTCCCATGGTACTTGGAACCACCCCCCCATGTTTTTAATCTCTCTTAAGCCCCCTTCCCGTGGGCTTTGAAGGTAACCCCCTAAAATTCCCCCTTAGGCTTCACAATCCCCCTTTCTCCCCCCAATAAAAGTTGACCTTAAAGGTTTTAATTTTCCCTCCCGTGCTTTAAATTTTCCCCCCTTAGGCCCTTTTCTTATAGCCTTAAGTCCACCCCCTGGAATTCCTCCTAAGGGCCTCCCCTTAGCCCTTCTTCCTGTGGAAAAACGAGCCCTACTTCGTGGAGAATTTTCACAATACCCCCTTCTCGGATTTTTTGACCCCTTTCCATGGTTCTTCCCTCTTCCACACACCCATCCCTTCAAAGAGTCTCCACCAAGGGAAGCAAAAGAAACTTGTAAGGGACGGTGAACTTAAGAAGGAAATTCGCAAAGCAGCATCGATGACAGAAAATCTACAATTGCGATGCCTCCTAAGAAAGTCCAAGGCGCAGCCGCAGGAGGGTCGTCTCCCAGAATCCACATGGACATCTCACCCCAAGCCCAGGTTTTCCTTCCTAATTTTTATTTGGTAATGTTGAAATTCAATCATGCAAGGTTAATTGTTGGATATAGGATATATTTTTGTCCTAGATGTTCACGATGCAGGAACTTAGTCATTAATACTTTCAATAAAATATGCAAAATAAAGAAAGCATAAATGCATTTCTGGCAAATAGGCTTATGTGTTGAAATGAATTAAAATTTAGATTAATGTCCATTAAAATAGTATACTTCGTTTAAGCCTAGATGTATACACTACATATCGCACTATTAACCCATATCCTCTTCGCAATGAAGCATCATGGAAAGTGCAAAGCATGAAATGATCTTACGATGCATAAACTCTAGGAAATTATCGTTTGTCAATTACATAAATTATCAAGTAAAAGGTTGCTTGTTTAGCATGAATTTTTGTTCGCCAAGTTATAGGAAGATTAGTTGGAATTTAACCTAACCTATACCTGACCTCAAATCGATAAGTTAGGGTTGAAAAATCAATTTACGCATAAACAACAAGTCATGTGGAAATGATCACGTAATTATTTTCTAGATTTAACTAAATTGGCATAAACCTAAAACAGCTAAACCGCGGAGTACTCATTTAGAAAGAGTTGAATTCCAAGAAATTCACTAGGAAATTAATATGTGACCTAATCGTACATATTGTTAAAACTGATATTCCTATACCTTATATACTTGCCCAAATACATTGAATGTAGGGACAGTGAAAATGTAATTGGAAAGTGAACTAGGGTTTGTCCCTAAGAATCTTACGAGATGGAACTTGGAACTCTAGGACTGACAACGTCAGCCTAACATAATCAGGAACAGACTGTTTCGTGACTCCGTTCAATGAGTGGAATAAGTCTCATAGTTCGACGTGACACTTGCGCAGCAAGTGCGGAGCCATATGGTCTTGTGATTGAAACACAAGGGAATGGCCAAATTCTCACAATGAGGGTGGCAGGTCCTTACGCAAGTTATCTTGCAAGAGGATAAACAATCATCCTAATTTGGTATCTTTCTTGAGTAAAGAAGATTGCTTAGAAGCAATGGACTAACCAGTAAACTGAAATAACCTATGAACTTAAGGTTTGACCAAGTTGGGATAATAGGGTACACCCTAACCCAGGATATAGGGGATCTTGCCAAGTTGCAAGTCATCCCGCACTACAAGGAATTGGGCAATTAGCGATGCCGATTAGCGACGGTGGATATCAGCGTCACTATCGGTGTCGCTATTGGCGTCGGCGACGCCGTAGGAAAAAAAACGCGGCCGAAACCCGAGCGCCATTTTCATTTCTTTTCATTCGACTTTTGAGAGCGAGAGTGAGGGAGAGAGGGAAGGCTTTGTGAGAGAAGAAGAGGAAGAAGACTTGCCGCCGCCGCCGCCGTTCGCGAAGGAGAGGAGGAGCCCTCATTGCAAAGAGAAGCCGCCCCACACTCGCCATATCTCATTGGTGAGTCTCCCTCTCTCTTTCTTTTGCTTGTTGAAGGTTTAAATCATTCTCTTTTGCTTGTTTAGGAGAGGAAATGAAAGAGAAGGAGAGGGAGAGGGAGAGAGAGGGAGAGAAAGAGAGGGAGAGGGAGAGGGAGAGGGAGAGGGAGAGGGAGAGAAAGAGAGGGAGAGTGCATTCTCTCTCTCTCTCTCCCTTTTGCTTGTTTAATGTTTAAATCACTTTCTTTTTTGCTTGTTTAGGAGAGGAAACGAGAGAGTAAGAGAGGGAGAGGGAGAGGGAGAGAAAGAGAAAGAGAAAGAGAAAGAGAAAGAGAAAGAGAGGGAGAGGGAGAGGGGAGGGGGAGGAAATGAGAGAGGGAGAGAAAGAGAAAGAGAGGGAGAGTGCATTCTCTCTCTCCCTCTCCCTTTTGCTTGTTTAATGTTTAAATCACTTTATTTTTTGCTTGTTTAGGAGAGCAAATGAGAGAGAAAGAGAGTGAGAGGGAGAGGGAGGGGAAGGAAATGAGAGAGGGATAGAAAGAGAAAGAGAGGAAGAGTGCATTGCATCTCTCCCTCTCCCTTTTGCTTGGAGGATGTTTAAATCACTTTATTTTTTGCTTGTTTAGGAAATGAGAGAGAAAGAGAGATAGAGAGGGAGAGGGAGAGGGAGAGGGAGGGGAAAAAAATGAGAGAGGGAGAGAAAGAGAACGAGAGGGAGAGGGAGAGGGTGAGAGAAAGAGAGAAAGAGAGGGAGAGGGAGAGAGAGGGAGAGAAAGAGAGGGAGAGGGAGGGGAAGGAAATTTAAGATAATAGACTTATTGATAATGGTATGCAATGTGCTTCGCCATGGGCCACGTACATTGGTAACTCTTTAAGATGGCTTAAAAATGGTAAATTCCTTCATAATGTCCAAGTAAGGGATCTAATTGTGATATGCATAATTCATTGTTTTTGTATTAACTTTATAGGCATGCCAAATTAGAAATCATGCCAAATAGTCAACGGAAGGACTAAAAGAAAATGATACCCTAGCTAATGGTCATTAAGGTACTTCATAAAAATGAACCCAAAAGTATTGTTATAGAAGAAGAAACCCTTAAATTGATTATAGGATAATTTCTCTCAGGTCTTATGACTATGAGTAGAATTGATTGAAATAAATTTTATTACTATAGTTATTAAATTTCATAGATGGCGCACATTAATTTTAAAATGGATTACTTATACTCAAAGCCGAGATATAACAAATAATTATCTACCGAGACAAACAAATACTTGAGCATGATACAAGGCCGAGATATAACATTGGAAAATCTCTCAACTACTATATACAATGCAAGATTTATGGTCAACTTGCAACTTGACGTACATCTCCATAAAGCTATCCATTTAAGCCTCGCTTGCTGTAATGTAGATAAGATGGAAAACGACGAAGGTCTTATTGTTCAAGACCGCGAGATGTATCTTAATCAGCGTGTCCCATGTCCTTGCTCTCAATGCAAGTTGGCAATTAGACGAAAACGCCGATTGTCTATAGAACACGTACGACGATTTGGCGAGTTTCAATCTGAGATCATTGATCAGGAGATTGCAGATTTTCAGCAAATGGTAATTTGAAGTTAATATTAATCATTCATTGTACTCTCAAGCTAATTGAAAACCATACACAATAAGATTGGGTCTTGTTGGCAGATTTTCTATCTAGGGGGTGATGTCTCGACCCAAGGGGGAGTGTACCCTTTGCGGCCAATTAGAAGAGTTCGTGGACGTGCGATGGATGGATTGCAGGAGCCAATCGACCACTCACAAGGCCCATCTATACCGTCAATGCCAGAGGAGATAGACAACCTTCCCGACCTGCCTACAATCTTGGAGCCTGAGATGGAGGCAATGATCGATGCATTGATTCCCATGGATGTTGAGACATCTAACCCGCTTAGAGAGAAAACATCCATACCATTATATGATGGGTGCCGAGTATCTCGGTTGAAGACATTGCTTGCACTCTTAAGTGTGCAAGCAAAATACGGTTGGAGCGATACGAGTGTGACTGAGTTATTTAGGTACCTTGCACACAGGCTTCATTGATTTTTTTTAAAACAGTATTATTGCAAACATTTGTATTTTTTCAAGGTGTTTTATGATTTTTTTCAGGTTATTGAAATATCATATATTGCCACCTGCAAATACCATGCCTGAGTCTCGTGATGATGCATGACATGTTTTACGGAAGCTTGGCATGGACTACAATAACATCCATGTATGTATCAACGACTGCATATTGTTTCGAGATGAATACGAGACTATGGAGACATGTCCAAAGTGTGCTGCTCACAGGTATCGATGGGACTTGCAAGGGCAAACCATCCCTCAAAAAGTTCTCAGACACTTTTCGCTCATCCCCCGCATAAACCACATGTTTCGCACATCTGCCATGGCAAGCTTGACAATGTGGCATGTGCAGAATAGGTCCACGGATGGAGTTCAACGAATATCAACAAATTCGCGTTCATGGAGCCACATTGACTCTACATTTCCAGGCTTTGCGCGAGAGCCAAGGAATCTTCGGCTTGGTCTCGCCATGTATGGTGTGAACCCATTCGGTCTGCGCTTGACTTCTTACAGTGTGTGGCCTATAGTGCTTGTCAACTACAACATCCCTCCATGGCTTTCTACGAAGAAAGGACATCTCATCCTTAGCTTACTCATCCCGGGCCGCTACAAAGTAAAAAATATGGACGTGTATCTTCGTCCATTAGTCGATGAGCTTAAGATTTTGGGGGAGGAGGGGGTCATGGTGCAAGATATGAGCAAGCGCGATGGTCGGCAGTCAGCCAACATTCGAGCCATTCTCATGTGGACGATGCATGACTTTCCGGGATTGGGAGACGCTCAGGTGAGTAGACCTTTGTTCTCGCTAGTAATATCTATATTTTATTTCATTCAATCAAGTATTCACTAGGTCATGGATCGCCTTATAGGTCTAGTTACCTCAGGTTATCATGCATGTCCATTGTGTGGGCCATAGTTAGACTTTGAAGGTCACGAACCATGAAGAAGATGGTATATCAAGGATACGCCGCTTTCTTGCCGGAGGATCATGAACTCAGGGAAGGTTTTCTTGGACAACCTCCAGCAGGTATGAACGCTGCAAGCTGGTAAGAGCTGAAAATGGTAAACCCGGAATCACATCCAAATGAAATGCGACGGTTCTCAGTTTTCTACGAGTTGCCATATTGGACCCACTTACAGGTCAACCACTTGTTGGATCCCATGCATATTTTCAAAAATGTGGGCAGCTTGCTATGGGACGACATCACAGGAAAGAGAGACACTATAGGGTCACGAATGGATTTAAAGGAGATAGGTAAGATGGAGGCGCTTTGGCCGCAGTCGAGTGCTGAAGGGGGAGTGCAGCTTCCTCGCGCTCCCTAGGTTTTGTCTACCAAGGAAGAGCTCATTGTGAAGCAAGTAATCAAGTCTATCCGCACTCCGACGGGTATGATGCGTTATCTCAGGTCCGCATTTTCTAAAGATGACCAAATGTCTGGGCTAAAATCCCATGATTGGCATAAGATATGTCAGGTGTGTGAACAGAATGGATTTTAATGAGCATGGACATTTTGAAATTTGAAAAGTGACCATTATTCATAATGCTTTCTCATTTGTGGCAGTTTGTCCTACCGATCGCAATCGCGGGATGCCTTACTCCAGAAATTCGCGGGGCCATTTACAAGTTGTCGACTTTGGTGCAATGGATCTCACAGAAAGAGATTAAGACATCCTCTATTGAATCCGCAAGGCGGGGAGCAATTGAGACGGTCTGTCTCTTTGAGAAATACCTGCCCACTAGCATGCTCACGATACAAGTTCACCTTCTTGTGCAACTTGTGGACGAAGTGGAGATTGCTGGACCTGTCCATACGTGATGGATGTTCTTCCTGGAGCGCTTCATGAAAACCTTGAAAGGTTTTGTGCGACAACGAGCTCGTCCAGAAGGTAGCATGGCGGAAGGTTGGTTGGTGTCAGAGGCGTTAGTGCATATCTCACAATGGGTACCAATGGTGGAACCAGACAATGAAATGCTATGGACGCTGAAGGACGATGATAGGCTGACTGGAGATGTGGTGGTTGGAAATGGGGTAGAAAAAAGAATGGATGCCTCAATGGAAGAGAATGTGAATCACTTTTGTATGTTGCACCATGCCTCCATGGAGACGTGGCTCACCAAGTACCAGATTGCAAGGAAAGATCGAGAGGAAGCGCGAGCTGAATTCCGACGCAGTACGTGTCACCAACCGATTCGATATCCTGAAGGCATGGAGGAGATGTCACGGCTTATGTCAACACGATGGTTGCATGGAGCCTTGACCGCAGCATCCAATGAAGGGACAGAGGTCTCAATGGAGGAGTGGGAGTTCTCGAGGGGATGTAGTCCAAAGGTAATGAGGGGTTTAGAATGTGTTGTATCTAAATTTGCTTGCTACATCTAATTTGAGTGTTTCAATGTACAATACAAAATATATAGTGCAGCGTGGTCGCATGGACGGCATTTTCGGGTGGAGCGTATTGACAAAATGCGCTCCACAATGGACTGTGGTGTCATGGCAAGGTTTTAGCAAGAGAGCTGGCGACGAGCAACGGATCCGTACACGGTTGTTGATGAGATGGAGTATTTTGGAAACTTGCAAAGTATTATTACGGTGGATTACCATAGCTTCTCCATGATACTATTCGATGTGCAGTGGTTCAAAGTGGTACTTGGAGGAGCTGGAGCAACAGTTCGACGAGGTCCATCTGGATTTCTCCAAATAGATTTCGAAAAAAAATGGATGGATTTGCGCGATACCTTTGTGTTGCCGGCCCATTGTGAACAGGTGCAAATAGTCATTTGCTTGCTAATTGTAATACGACATTGTGAACAGGTAATCTTCTATCCAAACCCCCGACAACCTCGATGGTGGTATGTTATACCTTCAACTCCTCGAGGTGCAAGAGTATATGATCAAAGCGATGTTCCAGGTATAGATGAAGAAAATATGCAAATAGAGGGGTCGATATTACAAGGGGTGGAGGCCAATGCAAGCTTGGAGCCCGCATCGGCTAACAATGATGGAAATACAGAAGTCGTAGAATTTTTTGAGAACGAGGCAGACTCGTTCTTTTGTGGTGACATGTCTATCGACCTTCCAGTGTATGCAGAGTTGTGTCAGGAGATTAACATGGGACCATAGAATACTTCATTCTTGGAGAATTGTATTACTCAATTCATTGTTTAGATCTTCCATAAAGGTAGATAAGATATGCATTTTAAGAGGGATTTTTCAAAAATGATTTATATTAATGTGCTTTGTATAGTTTAAATTGATTATTCTAACATCATTTTTTTTATGTGTAGGTATCGACATTTTCAGGATGAGTCGAGGGATGAGCAATGAGGAGTTTCACGACTTGATGGCACGCATGTCTCCAGATCAGCTCGCGAGATTCAGAGAGATGGTAGACCAGGAGCTGTCTCGTTCTTCGTCAGGGCGCTCTGCTAGATCTGCTTCAGCGCGATCAGATGCTTCAGCTTCGAGCAGACGATCTTGACGCTCGCGACTTGGGCTAGAGGGAGGGACTGCGACTGCAGGAGGATCAGGGGGGTGCTGCTGTGGAGACATGGACGTGGTGTCTCTGTATCATCGTTCAGCTGGAGCTGCATCACCTCCAGGATTTGTCACACCTGTGGGGACGTCCACTCCAGTTACTCCGGCTTTTGCGCAGCCGTCGGCAGATGGGCACGCCTTTTGGTGGCACCCCTTTGAGTGACACTCCGGGAGAGGGTACCCCCGTCGGTACACCGGATGTATAGGGGTCTCCTGGATATGCCCAAGAGCATGGACGGAGATGGGAGAGGGCCCATCTTAGGCAGTCTCCTAGGGGTTATGGATACCTAGTGGATAGTAGGTCAGGAGCCATCATCATGAATGATGAGGGGAGGAGGGTGATGGCTCACATGAGGGAGTTGTGCCAACAAGTTTTTCCACACAACGTCCTGGATCATTGGAGGAACATACTGGAGGGGAGCAAGGACTACATAGTAGCATCCTTGCACAAGGAGTTCTCGGTGCCAGCCGCAGTAGATAGATTCTCTATGGGCTGGATGATGGATTGCATGCGTGCATACATGTCACATAGACGATCTGACGCACGCAAGGCAATCAAGAGTGGGGCTCCAAAGCCCGAGTGGTTAGATGTAGACGACTGGCGCCGACTGAGGGAGGAGGCTATAGATTCGCCAGGACGTTGGAGTCAGCAGCGGGAGGCGGCGAGGGCACGAATCGAGGCCGAATCGGTGCATCATCTTGGGAGTGGCGGCCACAGGACATATTTGGAGGACTTTGTAAGTTTCTCTTTTGTTTTGCTTATTTGTTTTTTTGAGATATTCTTTGTACTGACAATCATGTTTCTAACAGTTAGCATTTAGTTTTCTTTGCAGCACTCCATTACAAATCGCGATCCGCAAGGCCTTGAGACTCGATATGCAGAGAGGCACAGTCTTAGGGCATTGATCGACCGATTGTATATACGCGGCGGCCCTGTAAGTCACTCATCTTTCTTGTCCGTAGTTACCATGAGATATTTGAATGCATTATTGTATGGTGGATTGATATTTAGTTTCTTTTTCTACAGAATCTGTTTGATGCTCCTTTGGAGCGGGACGAGATTTCGAGGGACGAGGATTTGTAGCTCGCCCTTGGATCCTTAGAGCTCACACACCTTTAGTTTTTAGTCGCCTGATCTATGTAGACATTTTCTATGTATTAGTGATATCATTTCATGATTGTACCAATCGCATTTTATGCGATCATGTATTTATTTCATGTATCACTTTTATGATTTCAGTATACATTCTTTTTGTTTGCAAACGCTTTGTATGCAGCAGTGCAAAAACTATTTTGTATGGCTCTCATACATCACACAGTGCAATATGTGGCAGGGCAGCTATATGTGCCACAATTTTTTTTTTCTCTGTTACCGTCGCTATTTGCGTCGCAAATTTACTGCTCACGTCGCTATTGGCGTCGCTATGAGCGTCGCAAATTCTCTGTAATCGTCGCTATATGCGTCGCTATATGCATATAGCGACGATTCTATGGCGTCGTCAATAACGACGCTTTTTGTGACGACGGGGGCAATTTTTATTGTTTGTATTTTTGTCGCTTTAAACGTCGCTATAAGGTCTATATCTTGTAGTACCGGATCGAGTGTTGGACGCATTCAAAAGCAAGGATTCATTCCTTAGCAGTTTGCCAACAAAAACGATCAATGGAAATGTTTGTGCTTGCTACAGTTTTTTAGAGCACTGTTTGGCTTTGTTTGATCAATGAATTAAAAGATAAATAGATATCTATACTTCAGGTTGAAGGCCTGAAGGGAGAGGCAGCTTCAGTTACCCCCGACTGCCTGCCTGACCCTAACTAATGAGGTTGTTAACCGCGTCGGGAAAGTGGACCGAACCCGTCGCGAGAGGTCTCTTTGTTGAGTGCTACTTGGAGTAGGAGGACACTTGGGTGCCAGGGGGGCTTTGGCCGTAAATCCCTCGCCTTTCAAGCCCTGCACAAGAGGTTAACGTGACTTGGGATGGGATCTCGAGGCCCGCATACTAGTCTATGGCGGGCGGAAACTTGGTTTAATAATCCCTGTGGATTGCTGGATAGCCTTCAGGCGGATTGTGGATAAGCCTACGGGCTGGACTCTTTGTATGTCAAAGATAAATATGATAACCTGTTAATAAGGAACTTGTCTAATATTGTTTTTCTATGTCAAGTGATAAGATTACATGAAAGAACTAGTGCCTAACAGGCTAATTAAAGAAGCTGATTATTACATGTCCAACTAATGTGTTAGGTAATTAAATAACTAAACAACCCAAGGAAAGTGCGGAGGATGGGCCATAGGTCGTCCTATGGAGGGGTGGTCCTGGTTGGTCGGGAACTTTTCTCAAATCACGATGGACAGTAGGAAAGATCGTCAAAGAACATGAACAACAAAAGCATTGACCTAGAGTTATGATTGATCCCGATTTACGCTGTTTTAGGGGAACGGAATGGGACTATGCCTTATGGCAGAGAGGTTGAGCTTTGCATCCCTCTCGTTTTCCATTCTCCTTGAACCAAGTGCAACGTGAATCCGCTTCGGACCTGGCGTATCTGCGTAGAGTAGTTCACTTGGGTCTGATGCTAGTTTCCGTTAAGAAATGACCAATAAGGAAAACCCTAATTCTGGTCGATCCTAAGTGGGAATGGCCGGAATACTTCTGCTACATGGCAGATGCGGAAAGCCCTAGACCGCAAACCCTGTAACATTCCGTGGGAGTGCCGGGCAGAGCTTTTTAGACATCCTTTTCGATGGAATGCTAAGACGTGTCCTGAAGGTATAAGTGGACACGTTACAGTTGGTATCAGAGCTGACCAACAATTGAATTATTTTTATGAAATCTTAATAAGATGAAGTAAAGCAAATGTTGCTGTCCAAACATTTTCTTACTTTCAATGCTATCTTGCAGAATTACGAAGCGTGGAACAAGTTCTTAGTATTTCGAACCATGTTTATGATTGCAATGCATTCTCGGCATTATCGACAAAGGGTTGAGATGATGAACATCCTAGAGCAAATCTATAATCCATCACCTTTGTACATGGAATGAAGATGGACGGGTGCTTCAGGAATCTACTATATAGCTGCCCACCGGTTTGCTTACCTACAAACCAATCTAAAAAGGATCAAGTGGTTGGAATTTTGTGGAAGCTCATGTAAACTCAACTTTACATATTCGAGGTCGAAGGGTAGAGATGAACTCATATTTATATGAGGAAGTAACCCGCGTAATTTCCGCCGGCAGGATTAAAGTGTTGGGCCGCCATGAGAAGAATGGATTCCAATGGAAAGGATACCCTGAACTTTCAATGACTTACGAATTCCTGAAGATCCATGATCCAAAACCACACTATTATATAGTTCCTGTAGATAAATATAATACAACGTTGTTCTCCCCAAACTAAATGTCACAGTTGGCTTATCATCGCAAGAAATGTTGTATTCCGAAAGGGCTATGCCCATATAGATACAAATAAGACTTCTTTTTATCAATGTCTGATTGTGCATTAGAATTGATAAAAAGTTAAGTGGTTAGATTGCCCGAGTGATAGCGGAATTGAAGATGTAATATAAATCAATAACGTTTATTATATAATGACATTAAGAAACCTTTATTCAAGCACAACCCCAGGTACATGTTTCTAGTTCGCCTCCTACATCAAGTACTGATATAATCCAGGAGAAGAAGTTTCTTCTCAAGCAGATCAAGCCGCCCGAGTTTGACGAGAGAGGTAGGTCCATCCAAGCTGATGTTGAAATTTGGACTGAATCCATGGATGATTACTTTGAAGTAGCCGGTACTGCACCTGCCAATCAGGCTATGCTCGCCAAGCTGAAGCTCACCGACAAAGCCAGGCTTTGGTGGAAGCAATGGTGCAGGGATCAAGGGATCACGAAGGGATCCATTACCTGGGACAAGCTGAAGAGAGCCGTGCAGGGAAGATACTTACCACCTGCATATCGCACACAGAAAATGAATGAGTTCTACGAGCTAAAACAGCTCGGGCTCACGCTTGACGCATACTATTCTAAATTTGTCTCACTTCTTAACTATGCACCGCAGATGGATATGACACAGCAGATGTCCAAATTTTGTGCTGGTTTAAATCCACCAGTAAATACCTATCTTGAATCTATGTGTCCATCAGATCTTCAGGATGCACTCATTCTAGCGGCGCTTATAATTCAGGAGGTACAGTTTAGACTAAGGGGTAATAAAACTTGGTCTTATAATGACCCGAACAGAGGCGCATTCAGACCTCAAATGAAGAGAGTTCAAGGTCATAATCAAGGACAAAGAAAGAAAGCAAGGACTAGCAATGCCAACAACTTTGTTCCTACTCAAAGCAATGGCCAAAACCTCCATTGTTTTCACTGCAATGAACCCGGTCACTTCAAGAGGCAATGTCCCAAGCTTGGTGGAGGACATCGCCAAGCACCTTTCCAAGGAATAGGTCGTGGTCAAGGAGCCGCTACCTGAGGCAGAGGAAGAACTGCCTGCTTTGCCAATAGGCAAATGTGCGAAGAAGAAGAAGAAGAAGATTCGACCATGGAAGCAGAGTTTGAAAGGGCAACAGTCCATGCCGCTCTACACAAGAAAGGTCCGAATCGCCAGTTCTTGGTGATTCAGACACCATCGGACTATCAAGGTAAAAGTTTCAAGACCTTGATTGATTGTGGCAGTACACATTCTTTTATCTCACCAACATATGCAAAAAGATTAGGAATAGCCACAGTAGAAGCACCTACCTTGCTTGTGGAATTGGCAAATGGTCATGAGGTTACTTGTACCAGGCAAACTGCTAAGGTGGAATTCTTTCTGGGAGAAAGAAGGTCAAATTCAGAGTCATGAATTTAGGTATCCACGAGTGTCTAATTGGAATGGATTGGCTTAAGCCTAATGATGCCCACATTCATTGTGAAAAGGTCCAAGTTTCCTTTCAAAACTCTGAAAGGGAATTAATCACAACCCAAGGTGAGGCTGGAGTGCCGAGAATCCAATTGGCCAAAGTATCTCAGATCATAAAAAGAGTCATAAAAGGATTACCTATCTACTTAATTAAGCTCAACAAGTTAGATCAGAAGCAAGAGTCTAATGAAGGACCTTCTTGGCTAAAGGAATATGCGGATGTATTCCCTAAAGAGTTGATAGAACTCCCACCTCAAAGAGAAGTGGATCATGAGATTAAGTTAGTACTAGGAGCTGCACCAATTTCAATGAGACCTTATAGAATGCCCATACCAGAAGCAATTGAGCTGAAGGAACAACTCAAGCAATAGCTAGATTAGGGCTACATCCATCCTAGCAGTTCACCGTGGGGAGCTCCAGTACTATTCCAGAAAAAGAAAGATGGGACACTTTGACTATGTATTGATTACTGAGGATTGAATCAATCAACAGTCAAGAACAAGTACCCTATTCCTAGAATAGATGAGCTTCTTGATTGCCTTCAGGGTGCAAAGATCTTCTCCAAGATTGACCTCAGGTCAGGTTACTATTAGATAAGGATCAAGGAAGAAGATATCTCCAAGACGGGCTTCAATACAAGATATGGGCACTTTGAGTTCCTAGTTATGTCATTCGGACTTACGAATGCACCTGCCACCTTCAACAAGTTAATGCAGGATATCTTTAGGCTCTATCTTGATGATTTCATGCTTGTCTTCTTCGACGACACTTTATTCTATTCTAAACAGGAAGAAGATCATGAACCCCAACTTCGGATTGTCCTTGAGACAATGAGGTCACATAAGCTATATGCTAAGATGAAGAAGTGTGCATTCTTCAAACGTCAGATTGAATATTTGGGATTCATAGTATCAGTGAAAGGAATCTTAGTGGACCCAGCCAAGGTTAGAGATGTTCTTGAATGGCCAATACCAACATCTATCAAAGAAATATGCAGCTTTCAGGGATTGACAGGATGGTATAGGGTCTTCATCAAAAACTATGCTTTGATTGCAGCACCCCTGACGGACTTACTAAAGAAGCAAACTTCCATTGCATGGTCAACTCCTGAACACAATAGCTTCTACAAATTGAAGCAAAGTTTGGTATCAGCACCACCTATCCTAAAACTTCCTGACCTCAATAAGGAGTTCGAGGTAGTAACTGATGCTAGCACACTTGCCTTGGGATGTGTGCTCATGCAGGAAAGTCATCCTGTAGCATACTCTTCAAGGAAATTAAAGAGTCATGAGAAGAATTATGCTACACATGATCTGGAATTGCTAGCTATCATCCATGCTCTAAAGCTTTGGAGACACTACCTGTTGGGTAACAAGTTTACTCTAGTAACTGACCATAAGAGTCTCAAGTGGATCTTTACCCAAAACGAGCTCAACATGAGCAAACGTCGGTGGATTGAAGTGTTGGAGGAATATGACTTTGAAATCAAGTACTGACCAGGAAAAGAGAATGTAGTTGCCAATGCACTCAATCACAAGGCATTCCTTAATTCTCTAATCCTGCAAAATCCATCAATAGCTAGATCTCTAACTACAAAAGTATCTATGCCAAACAATCCAATACTTGAGTTAGCTAGAAAGGATGCATGCCATGACCTGGCCTACCAAACAATGCTATGCTTTAGCACCACTTACCATCCCCAAATGGATGGCCAAACAGAGCGAGTAAATCAAGTCATCGAGGATATGCTTAGGGCATACTGCTGTCAGGAGCCGAAGAGGTGGATTCAATACTTGCCTTTGGTTGAATTTGCCTACAATTCTTCTTACCAACAAAGCATTCAGATGACCCCTTTCCAAGCATTATATGGTCATGATTGTCGAAGTCCCCTAAACTTCTCAGATCCAACCTTAAGGGTTGAAGCTTCAAGGCAGATGTTGGAAGAGATGGATGACCAAATAAAGTCAGTAAGACAGGACATCAAGCTGCCAAGGATAGACAGAAGGCATATGCAGATTTGAAGCGTCAAGATAGAATCGAAGAAGGAGACGTGGTCTTCATTCGTAACCAAACTCAACTAACTAAGGTGGCATACTAACTGAGCCACGAACTAGAGTAGATAAGGATAGCTGTCATCTAGTTATTATTCATGGGCGGTGTACCAACCGCATCTGCAACAACTGACACGTCGGTGACGTAAATGCACAACGGTCACCCTGGCATATCACGAGTGGAGCTCGATATCTCAACACTCCCCCTTGAGCTCAATCCCAATTCCTGCACACCAAGCAGGTCTTTGAACTTGCGCAGCTTCTCTGCACCCAATGCCTTCGTAAATATGTCAGCTACTTGATCCTCTATGCTGACATAAACTAGATCAATAAGACCTAATAAAACCCTCTCCCGCACATAATGATAATGCACCTCAATGTGCTTTGTTCTAGCATCAATTGCGATGCCTCCTAAGAAAGTCCAAGGCGCAGCCGCGGGAGGGTTGTCTCCCAGAATCCACATGGACATCTCACCCCAAGCCCAGGTTTTCCTTCCTAATTTTTATTTGGTAATGTTGAAATTCAATCAAGCAAGGTTAATTGTTGGATATAGGATATATTTTTGTCCTAGATGTTCACGACGGAGGAACTTATTCATTAATACTTTCAATAAAACATGCAAAATAAAGAAAGCATAAATGCATTTCTGGCAAATATCCTTATGCATTGAAATGAATTAAAAATTAGATTAATGTCCATTAAAATAGTATACTTCGTTAAATCCTAGATGTATACACTACATATCGCACTATTAACCCATATCCTCTTCACAATGAAGCATCATGGAAAGTGCAAAGCATCAAATGATTCTTACGATGCATAAACTCTAGGAAATTATAGTTTGTCAATTGCATAAATTATCAAGTAAAAGTTGCTTTTTTAGCATGAATTTTTGTTCTCCAATTTATAGGAAGATTAGTTGGAATTTAACCTGACCTATGCTTGACCTCAAATCGATAAGTTAGGGTTGAAAAATCAATTTACATGTAAACAACAAGTCATGTGGAAATGATCACGTAATTATTTTCTAGAGTTAACCAAATTGGCATAAACCTAAAACACCTAAACCATGGAGTACTCGTTTAGAAAGAGTTGAATTCCAAGAAATTTACTAGGAAATTAATAGGTGACCTAATCGTACGTATTGTTAAAACTGATATTCCTATACCTTAAATACTTGCCCACATACACTGAATGTAGGGACAGTGAAAATGTAATTGGAAAGTGAACTAGGGTTTGTCCCTAAGAATCTTATAAGATGGAACTTGGAAGTCTAGGACTGACAAGGTCAGCCTAACGTAATCAGGAACAGATTGTTTTGTGACTCCGTTCAATGAGTAGAATAAGTCTCATAGTTCGACACGACACTTGCACAGCAAGTGCGGAGCCATATGGTCTTGTGATTGAAATACAAGGGAATGGCCAAATTCTCGCAATGAGGGTGGTAGGTCCTTATGAAAGTTATCTTGCAAGAGGATAAACAATCATCCTAATTTAGTATCTTTTTTGAGTAAAAAAGATTGCTTGGAAGCAATGGACCAACCGATAAACTGAAAAATAACCTATGAAGTTAAGGTTTGACCAAGTCGGGATAATAGGGTACGCCCTAACCCAGGATATAGGGGATCTTGCCAAGTTGCAAGTCATCCCGGATTGAGTGCTGGATGCATTCGAAAGGAAGGATTCTTCCTTAGCAGTTTGCCAACACAAACGATCAATGGAAATGTTTGTGCTTGCTACAGTTTTTTTAAAGCACTGTTTGGCTTTGTTTGATTAATGAATTAAAAGATAAATGGATATCTATACTTCAGGTTGAAGGCCTGAAGAGAGAGGAAACTTTAGTTACCCCCGACTGCCTGCCTGACCCTAACCAAGGGGGTTGTTAACCACGCCGGGAAAGTGAACCCAACTCGCCACGAGAGGTCTCTCCATTGAGCGCTACTTGGAGCAGGAGGATACTTGGATGCACAAGAGGCTAACGTGACTCCGGATGGGATCTCGAGGCCCGCATACTAGTCTACGGGCGGAAACTTGCTTTAGTAATCCCTGTGGATTGCTGGATAGCCTTCGGGCGGATTGTGGATAAGCCTACGGGATGGAATCTTTGTATTTCAAAGATAAATATGATAACCTGTTAATAAGGAACTTGTTTGATATTGTTTTTCTATGTCAAGTGATAAGATTACATGAAAGAACCATTGCCTAATGGGCTAATTAAAGAAGCTGATTGTTACATGTCCAACTAATGTGTTAGGTAATTAAATAACTAAACAACCCGAGGAAAGTGCAGAGGATGGGCCATAGGTCCGTCCTACGGACGAGTGGTCCCGGTTGGCTGGGAACTTTTCTCAAATCACGATGGATAGTAGGAAAGATCGTCAAAGAATACGAACAACAAAAACGTTGACCTAGAGTTATGATTGATCCCGATTTACGTTATTTTGGGGGAACGGAATGGGACTATGCCTTATGGCAGAGAGGTTGAGCTTTGCATCCCTCTTGTTTCCCATTCTCCTTGAACCAAGTGCAGCGTGAATCCGCTTCGGACCTAGTGTTTCTGCGTAAAGTAGTTCGCTTGGGTCCGACGCTAGTTGCCATTAGGAAATGACCAATAAGGAAAGCCCTAATTCAGGTCGATCCTAAGTGGGAAAGGTCTAAATACTTCCGCTACGTGGTAGATGCGGAAAGCCCTAGACTGCAAACCCCGTAATATTCCATGGGAGTGTCGGGCGGAGCTTTCTAGACATCCTTTCTGATGGACTGCTAAGACGTGTCCTGAAGATACAAGTGGACACGTTACAATTTGATAAAAAAATTTGTCACAACAATCAATTGTTGCAAACTTTTGTACATCAACAAATGTACATCTCTATGAGTATGTTGGATTATTATTTTTCTTTCCTTGTGTATCTTAATTTACATATGTTAGTATCATTGTTCACACTTTGGCCACTTTGCCTTGAATATCAATATCTAAGGCACTACTATCATCTTCATCTTTATCCTCAATGTTACTTTCAAAATTGTTAGTCTAGTAGCATTGGCCAATATCATCAAATGAAACTTGTTGAGTTTCAATGGATTTAAGAGTACTACCATTCTCAAAATTTAGTTGTTTAATTGTCCAACTTACTAGACTCAAATGTGGTAGGTTGGAGTCATTATTCGATGACTATTCTTCTCCTTGTAGGGACTTTTCAAGGATAATACATATAAGGTTTTCACCATGCTGACTAAAGTTGATTGCCTCATGTGGTTGAACCAAGAGGATTACTCCTTCCCCAAGATTCTTTGTCTTATCCTCATTCCATACAAGGACCCTTTCTTGTCTCAATGATTCTTTGATCATATCTGATTCCTCTAGCACATCAATGACCTCCATATCGTTATCCACACTGACCTATATATGATTATCAATATTTAGCTACACATGCTTGTTTGCATTAACCTCCACCTAGTGACATGCATTTTACTTGAGGATAATCTATCATCAACTGTATCATGCATAAGAATTTCAATCAGCCACCACTTGATGATGATTCCAATTGTTTGTAGCATTGTCCTTGATCCCATTGTTGGAAAAGGAAGCATGCATTCCCAATACTATCCATTACATAAATAATACACATATTTGTTGAAATATACCTCTCTATCATGCTTATGATGAATCATCCTCTAATTGGTGAAAAAAGGTGAAGATGTATTTATAATTTTTTGAGAAAAGTACTTGGACCACGAAATCATTGATGATGTAACCAAACCATTTGCCTTAGCCTATATAAGAGGCTCATTCTCATTGTGACAAATAATGCTTGGATCAATCAATATGAATACATTTCTATTTTGCATCTAGCTTGTCTATCTTGATTTCTCTTTTCTCTCCATGCACACATTCTCTCACGCACAGCCATGAGAACTCTATGGTACCATCCTCCATGGCCATGTCTTCTAGCTCATGTTAACATGCAGAAGCACCATTTGGTTGTCATTAATCAATTAAAGCCCAATCACATAATTACTTCATGCTTATGCGTCCAATTCATGCTTTGCTAAGCTTAGGTGATTAGGAATCTAATTTCCATCATTATTCTCATTCATTCTGACCACCTATTTTTCACGTACCTCACTCTCTATATTCTCTCATCTCCACCAACTCCTTGCCATCTTCAGCATTCTCATCTACTTTTCCCTCTTTATCTTCACCTACTTTCTTCATTATCATCAAGCCCCACCTACTCTACCTACTTCTTATCTCTTCTTATCCTTTTTGCCTACCATTCATGGTGGGGAGAAATGAAAGTATGGGACTCTAGTGTAAAATAAGAGGTGAGAAGAAGATTTATTTTTTTTGGATTCACTAATAAAAATGAGGTTTAAGTGAATACTTTATGACAAAATTTTCTCAAAGAATGAAAATATGAACTGGCAGGGCAATAAATATGACCAGTGACTCATGAGTTTGCAAATTCAATACGTAGTAGTATAATTAGTCAACTAGTCTATAGCAAGCTCCACCTATTAGCACACCTAGCAAAAATGTTAGCTTTGATTCACCAACAACACCACAAAGTTTACATTTAGCAAATGGTCTCTCTAGCTCATCTCCACAGTGGTAGGCATAGTAGAGCTCTAGCTTAGCATAGTGCCAGTTGAGCAACATTTATGGCTTCAACTCCTAGCCATCTCAGCAACACACCAACATGACCGATGTAGCTCCACATACTTCATTTGATAGGTCCTTTGTTCTAACTCTCACTTAGACAATAAATCCCTCATACCCTCCATTGAGCTTATCCTAGAAGAAGTGTATTTGTGACCCTGCCAAAACTGCACTCCTGCCTCCAAAACAAGTGACTTTGTGATGATAGTGCCAATCATGTCATGACTATTCACTAGTAAAGCCTTCTGTTGTTTCCAAAGAATCATCAATCATTGCATGCACCTTGTTTTGTTTCTAGAAAATCCCCAATGATAAGAGAGGAATAGCATAACTTGAGTATGAAGACTTGTGAGAAGTCTAACGTTATGGGGGACTTGTTTTGCATATTATAGGAATGAAATTCAAACATACTTCCTTATTTTGACTCAATTTCATCACCGATGTGTGATGCCTGATGAGGTTCCATTTATCTTGGAAGAATGCCATGACTCTACTTGTGGAGGGCACTTTGCTGGGCGGTTGATGGCACAAAAGGCTTTAAGAGCTAGATATTAGTGGCCATCCATCTTCCAAGATTCATTTAAGTATGCTAAGGGATGTGATACATGTCAAAGACATGATGGTAGAGAGAATAGGAAGCATCCACTTACGCATATTATGGCTATTCTTCCATTTGAGAAGTGGGGCATTGACTTTGTGGGTCCTATTACCCCGTTGTCTACTACTCAGAAGAGATACATTATAGTAGCCATTGATTACTTTACAAAGTGGTCAGAAGCACGGGCGAGGAGGCAGCACAATGCAAAAGAGACTACCAATTTTCTACTTGAGTAGATTATTTGCCGTTTTGGTCCGCCAAAGGAAATAGTATCGGACCGTGGAACTCAATTTTTGAATAAGGTGATTAAGAGCTTGACTAAAGCATGGAAGATCAAGCATAACAAGAACACCCCCTATAATCCGCAAGCCAATGGACAAGTTGAAAGTACCAATAAGCAACTTGTGGGTATCCTATCCAAGATAGTCTCCCAAAAGAAACGGGATTGGGATACAAAATTATATGTGGCGGTTTGGGGTATAACACAATGTTTAAACGAGCCACTGGCCATACCCCGTTTAAATAAATTTATGGGAAGGAGTGTGTCTTACCCTTGTAATTGAGTTATTGATGACAATAAGATTCACAATCAATCATTCTTTGGTGATGAAGATTCCCTATTCGAGCAATTTACGACTATAGCCCACTTGGATGAGCTTAAATTGCAGAGTCTATTGCACCAAGAAGTGGCTAAGCGTTGGATGAAGTGGTTGCATGATCTAAAAGCAAATAAGTATACCTTTAAAAAAGGAACATAATGAGAAGAGATACGAGGCAATATCTCATTATCAAGTCACATTTCAAAATCAAGTATGAAGCCATATTTGAGGCCTATCACTATATGGAAGAATTAATCTCATTTTAAGGCTCAATCTCAAAGTGGAGCATAAGAGAATAGAGGGGCATATCATCATTAAAAAAATATTTGTATCTATTATGATGATCAAATTCAAAATTGAGGCCTAATGGGTGAGATGTTTTTACAATGGAGGCTCAATCTCAAAATTGAGCATGAGATAAGAGAGGAAGAGACACAACTTGAGTATGAAAATTTGCAATAAGTTTAGCATTATAGGGGACTTGGTTTGAGTGTTATAGGAATGAAATTCAAATTTTTTTCCTTATTATGACTAAGTTAGATAACGTAATGAGAAGAGATATGAGACAATATCTCCTTATCAAGACATTTTCAAATTGAGCATGAAGCCATGTGTGAGGCACATCAATGTAGAGGACTTACTTAAATCTCATTTTTAGGCTCAATAATAGTGTGGAGCATTAAAAAACAGAGGTACATGGCATCATAAAAAGAAGAGTTGGATCCATTTTTATGACTCAAATCACAAGTTGAGGCTTGCTGGGTAATTGGTTCTTATTATAGAGGCTCAATCTCAAAAATGAGTGTGAAGATGAGGGAGGAAGAGATGGAACTTGAGTATAAAGTCTTGTGAGAATCCTAACATTGTGGGGGACTTGGTTTGGGTTTTACATGAATGAAACTGAAAGGTATTTCTTACTGTGACTTAATTGCATGATGCAATGAGAAGAGGTATGAGACAACATCTCATTGTCAAGACATCATTTCAACTTTGAGCATGAAGTGAAGAGATGGATCTTTTCATTGATACTCAATTTGGGAATTGAATATGAAGAAATTTGAGGGACATAACACTTTAGGGACTTGGTTCAATATTATTGGCTTAATTTGAAAATTAAGCATCAAGATAGGGTGAAGATTTAGCATCAACCTAGGGTGAAAAGCATTATAGGGGACTACCTCAAGAAAATAAAAACCTATTATAGCTTTTATGAGGTGGCTCCTATCAAGAAGTCTCATACCTCTACAAAATATATCAAATATTGACAATAAGGTGAGGGTCATTAAGGTTTTCTTTTTTCAAATATCATAGATACAATCTATGTATTTTTGCATGTGCATACACATGGGTACACATGGACAAACTAAAGTCATTATTTATTATGTGCATCTACGGTTTGCAAGCATGCTATGTATATGGGTATATATATGTGCATGTGCATGTTGATATTCATGTGATCCCTCATGTGTATGTGAATTAGCATGTGCATATTTTTATTATACATATGTGTATATGAATATATGTGTGTATTTATGTGTAGGTGTTGTTATAATTCATTTGTGTATGTGAATGTGCATGTACATAAGTTTTTCTTAATAGTTTCTTTTTCCAATGTTTTCATCTATGGTTTTCAAACATGCTATATATGTGTGTGCACACATGTGAATGTGCATATCCATATGCCTACTTTTGCGCATGTGGATTCACATGCACACATTTGAATGATACCTATGAAGTATATATATATATGTGTGTATGTATTTACTTGTCCATAATTGTAATATTCCCACCCGTGAATATTGACTTCCCGCACACGACGTAAACCTTGTGCAAAGGTTATCTCTCGTATTGAAATTATCGGCGGTGTAATGTGTGACCTGCACGTGAGAAATGGGGTCATCCGCATTGGTAAATCAAACCTGAAAGTTCGAAACCGCAAGTCTCACATAAACACCCTCTTGGAAGGGGCAATTTGAATATTCAAGGCAATTTTTTTTATTTTTATCCCTTTTTTCCCCAGCCGATGCACGACGGGAGAAAAGGGAGTGTGGGGGGATGGGACTTGAGAATTCGTGGACTGCATGGAGAAGGGAGGGGAAACCCATGCAAGGGGGCCACGTGTGGGGCTCTTCTTTTCCCCCCACCTATATACACTCCCTCTAGGGAGGAAGGAAAGGGGGCATGCTGCTACGACGCCGTGTGGGTGAAGGGAGGGAGGCGAGGTCTGCTGCCATCGCCGTAGGCCAGAGGCCGTGTGAGACTGCCTGTTGCCGTGCTGTTCAAGAGCGAGGTACAAAGGGAGAGAGGGAGGACGCCATACTGCAACCGCAGAGAATCACCGCCCTGCCGCGCCCAGTCCACCAAGCCACTGCCATAGCGCCGCCGCCATTGTCCTAATCACCCCCCCTCCCCTTTTCGTTGTCGAATCTTCTTCTCCAATCATTACCCTCTTTCCTTCCACGTCACGTTCTGTGGACAGAGTAAGAAGCTTCCCTAGAATCTTCTAAAAGATAAGGGCCTTGGGCCTTGTTCTTGCATGCCCTTCCTCGGGTTTAAAACCGGGTTCGGGAAACTCCTATTCCTACGCAAGGAGAAGGTATCGACCTCCTAGCCGTCTCGAAGAGCAAGAGTAAAGGCTAGAGGGAATCTGCGGAGTCCGTAATCACGTCTACAATGGCTCCCAAGAAGACGCAAGGCGCACCCACCGGAGGTTCTTCCCCGGACTTACACGTGGATATCACCGTGGATCCACAAATCCAGGTTCCGTAAATATATTTCCACATGAAGAGATGTTTTAAAATACGCTTAACTCCATAGGGAAATTCATTCTACGTTGTCATTAATTCATCGGTAGTGATAATAGTACATTCGATAAATTATAGATAAAGGATCCATGCATATCATGCATCTACAAAGTTATGAATGAAAAGCACTTATTCTCCTTGTGAACTTAGTTGCAAACTGTCTCGTTATGCATCTTCAAAGTGGAAGCCCCATATGGCCTAGGATTATTGTTAAAGTGCATTGGTCATGTAGGGAAGGAGTATTTTGCATTTAGTCAATAACTCCCTTCGTTATGATTCGCGTGAGGGATTTATTAACTTCTGTTTCACGGCATAATAAAGAACCCCGATCTTATAAATGGCATGGAGGATGATGCTTGCAAATAGATTAAATCGACTCTTGCCTTAGCATTGCATGAACTGCACTCACGATGTTGTTGTATCTAAGGGTCGCACCTTTACTTTCGCAAACTTCATTTCATCATGTAACGTCTAGGAATGATTGCATGGCTTAAAAGAATGAAATGCAAATACTTAGACACAAGATTGTAGGTGTTACCCCTTGACCTAAATCCTAGTAAGCCCTATGTAGATTACTCTTCAAATTATCTTGCCTTTGACTTTAACTAAAAGGAAGGGATAGGGCTATTGCGGATCTTATGGTATGTGAAAGTAATGAATTACAGGTTTACATGTATTGTAACATTTTGCAACTATTTTCGACTCTAGATAAAGTATATCATCTCTAGGAAAGAATTGTCCTTGTCAAAGACAAGTAGGTCAATTTACCCACGTCATTTGTAGTATCACGATTGCTAGGGTTTCGTATAGGCATAGCTAACCGATTCAATAAAAACCTCAAGTACTAGCTAGGGCTTGGCACGTTAGAGATGTGGCCAAGTAACGTAATTGGACACCAAGTCGAAGTCCTCAAACCCAAAGGTCCTATCCACCTTCCCGGAGAAATTGAGCCAATGGGACACGCACGCAAATAATGATCTAGGGTTTCTACCCTAAGGACCATTCGACCTAGTGCTAGAACTTGGTTTGAGTTGGAATCCCTAGGACCGAACGTTGTCGGTCTAGTGCAATTAGGATTGGGTGAGTGAGAAGACGCCCTAAAACCCTACTTCGAGTCTAATCATAATTCTTGACCAGAAAACACCATTCAAAAGTGAAATGATCTCTTGGAATGGAGGCGACACTTGTGCAACAAGTTGCAACGTCGCATAGCCTTGTAGGTTGATCACAAGAAAGTTTTGCCAATCCTTGGAATGAGGTTGGCAGGTTCTTGCGCAAGTTTAACTTGCAAGGGGATGGTTAGTCATCCTGTTACATCGCCCTCATTAGGGAAAATTTGCCAAGTTAAGGGAAGTTAAGTAATTGCTCGGACGCAAATGATTAATCAATAAATTAAAGCGACATGGCCGCCGGGATTTACTATTAATAAAACCTAAGGTATTGGTTAGGTTGGGTTAACAGGGTATGACCTTAACCCAAGGACGATAGGAATCTTGCCAAGTTGCAATTGAATCCGGATCGAATGCGGGATGCATTCGGAGAGAAGGAGTCACTCCTTAACAGTTTGCCAACTAAACGACCACTGGAATTGATTGTGCTTATAACAGTTTAGAAAGCACTATTTGCATTGTTTGTTCAAGGAACTAAAGGATGAAAGATATATAAATGCTTCAGGTTGAAGGCCTGAAGGGAGTGGCAGCTCAGTTACCCTCGACTGCCTGCCTGACCCTAACCAAGGGGGTTGTTGACCGCGCCGGGAATGTGGACCGAACCCGCCGCGTGAGGTCTTTCCGTTGAGCTCTACTTGGAGCAGGAGGACGCTTGGGTGCCAGGGGGGGCTCTGGCCGTAAATCCCTCGCCTTCCGGGTCCTGCACAAGAGGCTAACGTGACTCGGGATTGGATCTCGAGGCTCGCATACTAGTCTATGGGCAGAAGCTTGGAATAGTGATCCCTAGCGGATCACTGATAGACTTCGGGCGGATTATGAACAAGCCTACGGGCGGAACCCTCTATATTTCAAAGATAAAATGATGATATGATAATAAAGAAGTTGTTTGATATTGTTTTGCTATGTCACGTGATAAGATTACGTGAAGGAACCAGTGCTTAACAGGGCTAATCAAAGAAGCTGTTTGTTATATGTCAAATTAATGTGTTAGGTAATTACATAACTAAAACAAACCGAGGAAAGTGCGGAGGATGGACCATGGGTCCGTCCTATGGATGGGTGGTCCTGGTTAGCCGGGAACTTTTCTCAAAATCACTCGACGAATAGCGGGATGATCATCATCGTCAAAGCTAATAATGAGAACGATGACCTAGAGTTACATCCTACCCGATTTACGCTGTTTTAGGGGAACGGAATGGGACTATGCTTTATGGCAGAGAGGTTGAGCCTGGCATCCCTCTCATTTCCCATTCTCCTTGAACCAAGTGCAGCGTGAATCCGCTTCGGACCTGGCATTTCTGCGTAAAGTAGTTCGCTCGGGTCTGACGCTAGTAGCTGTAGCTAATGACCAAACAGGAAAACCTTAATTCCGGTCGATCCTAAGTGGGAAACGGCCAGGACACTTCCGCTACATGGCAGATGCGGGAAGACCTAGGTTGCAAAGCCCGTAACATTCCGTGGGAGTGCCGGGCGGAGTTTTCTAGACAGCCTTTCCGATGGGCTGCCAAGACGTGTCCTAGAGGATTCTAGTAGACACGTTACAATAATTTTCTATAATCGATGTGTACATATATATAAGTACGAGTCAATATTTCTTATTTGTAATGAGTTCATGTATGATTTGTAAGTATGCATTGTCTATGTATATAGACATGTGTATGGTCATGCACATATGCATATCCACCTTGTTACTTATATGCATGTAGATTTTCATATGCATGTTTATATGGAATCTATATATGAATGTATCTTGTCACTCTTTTACATGCTAGTTTCCTCTTAGACTCAATATAAAACTTGTTATTATCTTTGCCCTAATTCCTAGGCTCAATTTTGAGCATCAAAAAGATATGTTGAGGCTCAATTTCTAAATTAATTTCACATATTACTTTGCACACTCTCTTTTTATCTTCAATTTTAGAATTGAGTCTCTAAGAGGTCTCATATGAGTGTCTTATAAGCTACTCTCCTCTTAGGCTCAATTTGAGATTGAGCCTTAAGATGCCTCTCACCCCTCTCTTCTTAGGATCCATTTTAAAATTGAATGTCTAAGAGACCACCAAGCTCAATTTTCTTAATGGAGCCTCTAAGAAACATACTTAATCTCAAGTTTAAAGTTGAGCCTTAGGAAGATTTCACCTCTATGAAGAGATGCATACATATGCTACATGTACTATTTAACATTGTATATCTATAGCTTGTAAATATTTTGTGTATACTTTGTGTTACTAGTGAGCTTCTCACATAAAAATCCATAGATTATTGTCTTTTTAGAGTAGATAAAAATGGTAGTACTTTGGATAACCACAGTTATATTACTTGTTTACATTATACTTCACAAGATAAAATTTTGCCATAAAGTACAAATGGGGATATGAACCATCTTCAACAAAAGAGAATATACATTGGAGTCATGTAGTTTGATGAAAGTTACTTTTTAATACATATATATTTTCAAAGAATACCATATTCAAATTTCCAAACCAAAGTATTAACAACATGGTAAAGAGGTGATCATGCCACTTGCAAAACCAACTGGAAAGACTAGTTGGGAAAGACCAAAGAGTATTAATAGGTTGTAGGCATTGAGCGATCACCTCGATTGTTATCCCCTTCACACCATGTGGTGGTACCTGGTTTGAAGCAAAAGAAGACATGGTTTTTGTGGTATATAGCAATTTCTTTTTGCCTCTTGATATTTTTGTTCTTTTTCAAATAAGCTTGTAGCATGGGAGTTCCCATATCTTGTGACAAGGTTTTCTTGTATATGAGAAAATCTTCAAGAACTAATAGAATCCTTAAATTTAAATTAGATTAGACCATAAAATCTTGAACTCGTAAGAATGGGTTACTTTAGGGTGTACATATTTAAATCTAGGTGACTAAGTGTCTATTTCACATTAGCAATACCAACCTTTTGATTGATTTCACACTTTTATGTAGATTTTTTTATCTTTAGCTAACATTGAATATGTGTGTGAGTGCTATAACACCCTTGATGTAATGTGGCATAAGTTGGTATCATCCCACGTGCTTATGCCCCATTTATAATTCCCAAGCAATTGCTAACCCAAGTGGAAAAAGTAGCCATAAGTCTTGAAACATGGGCTTAGAGTGGCAAGGGTTATGGGTTCCTAATGGAAATTAGTTGCATGGAGACAATTACACAAAGGATGGAATCATTTATGTATATTCCAATTCATATCATCATGATCACCAATAGCCATAAAACATCAAATTGAGAGATTCTATAACAAGCGGGATACATACCAACTAGGGTTTAGACACCTCGTCACATTAACCGAGGTATTTAAGGTGTAAGAGCCCCAGATTAGGGCAACCAGTTATTATCAAGATCATACTCTTCACCTTCATCTCCAGCTTCCATGGCTTCCTCCTTCCTTCTCTCCTCTTTTCTCTCTTTCTCTCTCTTCTTCTAGTCTTCTTCATTCTTCTTCTTGTTCTCTTTCTCTCTCCTCAACTCTCCTTCTCTCTCCTCTGAGCTTCTTTCAATATAAGTGGTATCAAAGCTTCAGGCTTTGGTCCTTTTCCTCTTTCCCCTTTCTCCCTTTTCAAATCCCAAAAACCCTAGTTACTCGGCTTACAGGTACAGGTACAGCAAGAAGGACTACACTTAACTTCAGGCTTTTGGAGAAAGTAGGAGCTATGGCTGGAGACTCAGACATATCTGGAGGTAAAACAGTTAAAATAGCAGTTCGTCACTTCTTTTCATGCAAATTTTAAGGGTTCCAGGCCAAGTTTAGAGTTTTAGGAGTTGGAAGAGGGCAAAACCTCAGTCACTTTTTTGCCAGCCCTCTTTGTCTCTCTTCTCCTGCAAGCTACCACAGCTGGCAGCCTAAAGAAACTCCAAGATCTGACCTGAGGGTGTTCCTCGACATCAACCAGTCCCGGGACTCCTTCCCTGACCCCATTGATCAAGTAGTGGACTGGGAAAATTTGCTGCCCAGAAGGCTTGCAAGACATCCCCGTAATTTTTGGTGCATTTTGTACTGACTGTCCTAACCCTCCCTAGCCCTCCTGCCACTCCTCCATTGCTGCCTGGCCACTCCCTACCACTCTTGGGCATTGACTCAGCTGATCTTCCTCTTTTCCCTTGATATTTTTGATCTCGGGATTCAACCTTCAAGATGAAGAGCATCTGGACTGTTTGATATAGTTTGGGGCAGCCATGGATTCTTCAAGCTGAAGCCATCCCTGACCTTGAGAGCTCATACCCCACAAGCCCTTCAGCCCATGAATGATTCCTCTTGCCCGGATGAAGACATTGAGTTTAACATGCATAGGAGCTTTGCGGGCAGCCATGAAAACTTCACTTAAAGCTTCCCATTCTTGAAGCTGAAGCTCGGGGATAAGCATGGGAGGCTTCTTCATCAGTAGAAGCATTCAAATGCTGAAGTACTCTTCCCACTACAAGGATTTGAGCTAGTAGCGACACCGATTAGCGACGGTGGGTAGCGGCATTGCTATTTAGCGACGCAAATAGCGGTGCAAATAGCGATGCCAATAGCGACACTCCACAGGGAAAAAAAGTGGGCCAAAATCGAGCGCGGTTTCATTTCACGTTTGCACATTGTGTGTTTTGAGAGTAAGAGTGAGGGAGAGAGCGACCGTCGTGAGAGAAGGAGAGGAAGAAGACTTGCCGCCGCGGCCGCCGTTGTTCGCGAAGGAGAGGAGGAGTCTTCATCGCAAAGAGGAGCCGCCCCACACTCGCCATATCTCATCCGTGAGTCTCCCTCTCTCTTTCTTTTGCTTGTTTAAGGTCTAAATCACTTTCTCTTTTGCTTGTTTAGGAGAGGAAATGAGAGAGAAAGAGAGGGAGAGGGAGAGAGAGGGAGAGAAAGAGAAAGAGAAAGAGAGGGAGAGGGAGAGGGAGAGGGAGAGGGAGGGAGAGTGCATTCTCTCTCTCCCTCTCCCTTTTGCTTGTTTAAGGTTTAAATTACTTTCTTTTTTGCTTGTTTAGAAGAGGAAATGTGAGAGAAAGAGAGAAAGAGAGGGAGAGGGAGAGGGAGGGGGAGGGGGAGGGGGAGGAAATGAGGGAGGGAAAGAAAGAGAAAGAGAGGGAGAGGGAGAGGGAGGGAGAGTGCATTCTCTCTCTCCCTCTCCCTTTTGCTTGTTTAATGTTTAAATCACTTTCTTTTTTGCTTGTTTAGGAGAGGAAATGAGAGAGAAAGAGAGAAAGAGAAAGAGAAGGAGAGGGAGAGAGAGGGAGAGAAAGAGAGGGAGAGGGAGAGGGAGGGGGAGGAAATGAGAGAGGGAGAGAAAGAGAAAGAGAAAGAGAGGAGAGGGAGAGGAAATGCGAGAGAAAGAGAAAGAGAGGGAGGGAGAGGGAGAGAGAGGGAGAGAAAGAGAAAGATAACATATATTGGAATGATAGCATATCCATGATTATGGTAATGGTATCCACTTTTCTTTTTTTATGGGTACCATTACATCGACTCCTTAAGAGGGCTAAAAATTAGTCATACACTTTATAAAGTCTAATTAGGAGATTTAAGATGCACGATAATAGACTTATCGATAATGGTATGCAATGTGCTTTGCCATGGGCCACGTACATTGGTGACTCTTTAAGATGGCTTAAAATTGGTCATGTCCTTCATAATGTCCAAGTAGGGGATCTAATTGTGATATGCATAATTCATTGTTTTTGTATTAACTTTATAGGCATAACAAATTAGAAATCATGCCAACTAGTCAACGGAAGGACTAAAAGAAAATGATACCCTAGCTAATGGTCATTACGGTACTTCATCAAAATGAACCCAAAAGTATTGTTATAGAAGAAGAATCCCTTAAATTGAGCATAGGATATTTTCTCTCAGGTCAAAGATGGCATTAATTTTAATACGCGATCCTAGGACAAAAAAACCACATTTCTAAGATGCTTTTTGTTGAGACTGATTTATTATTAGACTAAGAGATCCTCAATGATGCTCATAAATGGATTACTTATACTCAAAGCCCTCTAGTGCAGTTGTATAAGTAATCCTAGTAGAGCCCCTCTAAGATACTCAAAGTACATAACCTAGAGACGGTAGCTAGGTATATAAGGTATAATGGTTGTACAAGAAGACACCTCAATAATTGACTTATCACCATTAAATCCCAAAGAAGAATCATGTTCCATCCCCTTCAACTCTATATTCACCTCGTGAAGAACTTCATTAATCATAGCATCCTTGTCACCAATCTTTTTGTTGCAATGATGAAGTAACATATTCATCACTTTTCATTTTAGCATCTAAGCCATTATCCAATCTTTTAGTCAAGTCCAAACATTTAGTCTTCGACTCGTGAACATCAATAATATCAATAAATCTCTCAACTACTATGTATAATGCAAGAGCTTATGGTCAACTTGCAACTTGACATACATCTCCATAAAGCTATCCATTTGAGCCTCGTTTGCTGTAATGTAGATAAGATGGAAAATGAAGAAGGTCTTATTGTTCAAGATCGCGAGGCGTATCTTAATCAGCATGTCCCATATCCTTGCTCTCAATGCAAGTTGGCAATTAGACGAAAATGCCGATTGTCTGTAGAACACGTACGACGATTTGGCGAGTTTCAATCTGAGATCATTGATCAGGCGATTGCGGATTTTCAGCAAACGGTAATTTGAAGTTAATATTAATCATGCATTGTACTCGCAAGATAATTGAAAACCATACATAATAAGATTGGGTCTTGTTGGCAAATTTTCTATCCAGGGGGTGATGTCTCGCACCCAAGGGGGAGTGCACGCTTTGTAGCCAATTAGAAGAGTTCGTGGACGTGCAACGGATGGATTGAAGGAGCCAATCCACCACTCGCAAGGCCCATCTATATCGTCAATGCCACAGGAGACAGACAACCTTCCCGACCTACCTACAATCTTGGAGCCTGAGATGGAGGCAATGATCGATGCATTGATTCCCATGGATGTCGAGACATCTGATCGCTTAGAGAGGAAGCATCCATACCATTATATGATGGGTGCCGAGTATCTCGATTGAAGACATTGCTTGCACTCTTAAGTGTGCAAGCAAAATACGGGTGGAGCGATACGAGTGTGACCAAGTTATTCAGGTACCTTGCACATAGGTTTCACTGATTATTTTTTTTGACACTATTATTACAAACATTTGTGCTTTTTCAAGGTGTTTTATGATTTTTTTAAGGTTATTGAAATATCATATATTACCACCTGCAAATACCATGCCTGACTCTCGTGATGATGCATGACATGTTTTACGGAAGCTTGGCATGGACTACAATAACATCCATGCATGTATCAACGACTGCATACTGTTTCGAGATGAATATGAGACTATGGAGACATGTCCAAAGTGTGGTGCTCATAGGTATTGACAGGATTTTGCAAGGGTAAACCATCCCTCAAAAAGTTCTCAGACACTTTCCGCTCATCCCCCCACATAAACCACATGTTTCGCACGTCCGGCATGGCAAGCTTGACAACGTGGCATGTGCAGAATAGGTCCATGGATGGAGTTCAACGAATATCAGCGGATTCGCGTGCATGGAGCCACATTGACTCTACCTTCCCAGGCTTTGTGTGAGAGCCAAGGAATCTTCGGCTCGGTCTTGCAATGGATGGTGTGAACCCATTCGGTCTGCGCTCAACTTCTTACAGTGTGTGGCCTATACTGCTTGTCAACTACAACATCCCTCCATGGCTTTCTACGAAGAAAAGACATCTCATCCTTAGCTTGCTCATCCCAGGCCGCTACAAATAAAAAAATATGGACGTGTATCTTCGTCCATTAGTCGATGAGCTTAAGATTTTGTGGGAGGAGGGGGTCACTATGCAAGATATGAGCAGGTGCGGTGATCGGTGGTCAGCCAACATTCGAGCCATTCTCGTGTGGACGATGCATGACTTTTCGGGATTGGAAGAGTGCTCAGGTGAGTGGACCTCCATTCTCGCTGGTAATATCTATATTTTATCTCATTCAATCAAGTATTCACTAGGTCGTGGCTCGCCTTACAGGTCTGGTTACCTCAGGTTATCATGCATGTCCATTGTGTGGGCCACAGTTAGACTCCCGAAGGTCATGAACCATGAAGAAGATGGTATATCAAGGACACACTGCTTTCTTGCCGGAGGATCATGAACTCAAGGAAGGTTTCCTTGGACGGCCTCCAACACGTATGAATGTCGCAAGCTGGTACGAGCTGAAAATGGTAAACCCGGAATCACATCCAAATGGAATGCGACGGTTCTCAGTTTTCTACGAGTTGCCATATTGGACCCACTTACAAGTCAACCACTTGTTGGATCCCATGCATATTTTCAAGAATGTGGGCAGCTTGCTATGGGACCACATCACAGGAAAGAGAGACACTATAGGGGCACGAATGGATTTGAAGGCGGTAGGTAAGATGGAGGCGCTTTGGCCGCAGTCGAGTGCTGATAGTGGAGTGCAGCTTCCTCGCGCTCTTTGGGTTTTGTCCACTAAATAAGAGTGCATTGTGAAGCAAGTAATCAAGTCTATCTGCACTCCGACGGGTATGATGTGTTCTCTCAGGTCCGCATTTTCTAAAGATGACCAATTGTCGGGGCTAAAATCCCATGATTGGCATAAGATATGTCAGGTTTATGAACATAATGGATTGTAATTAGCGTGGGCATTTTGCAATTTGAAAAGTGGCCATTATTCATAATGATTTCTCATTTGTGGCAGTTTGTCCTACCGATCACGATCACAGGATGCCTTACTCCAGAAATTCACGGGGCCATTTACAAGTTGTCGATTTTGGTGCAATGGATCTCAAAGAAAGAGATTAAGACATCCTCTATTGAATCCGGAGGCGGGGAGCAGTGGAGACAGTCTGTCTCTTTGAGAAATACCTGCCTACTAGCATGCTCACGATACAAGTCCACCTTCTTGTGCATCTTGTGGATGAAGTGGAGATTGTTGGACCTATCCATACACGATGGATATTCTTCCTGGAGCGCTTCATGAAAACCCTGAAAGGCTTTGTGCGACAACGAGCTCGGACAGAAGGTAGCATGGCCGAAGGTTGGTTGGTGTCAGAGGCATTAGTGCATATCTCACAATGGCTACCAACGGTGGAACCAAACAATGAAATGCTATGGACGCTGAAGGACGATGATAGAGTGACTGGAGATGTGGTGGTTAGAAACGGGGTAGAAAAAAGAATGGATGCCTCAATGGAAGAGAAGGTGAATCGCTTTTGTATGTTGCACAGTGCCTCCATAGAGACGTGGCTCGCCAAGTACCAGATTGCAAGGCAAGATTGAGAGAAAACGCGAGCTGAGTTCCGATGTAGTACGCATCATTGACCGATTCGATATCCCGAAGGCATGGAGGAGATGCCACAGTTTATGTCAACACGATGGTTGCATGGAGCCTTGACCGCAGCATTTAGCGAAGGGACAGAGGTCTCCATGGAGGAGTGGGAATTCTCGAGGGGATGTAGTCCAAAGGTGATGAGGGGTTTAGAATATGTCGTATCTAAATTTTATATGCGACAATGTACAGTACAAAATATATAGTGCAACGTGGTTGTGCGGACGGCATTTTCGCATGGAGCGTATTGACAAAATGTGCTCCACAATGGACTGTGGTGTCATGGCAAGGTTTGAGCAAGAAAGCTGGCGATGAGCAATGGATCCAAACACGGTTGTGGATGAGATGGAGTATTTTGGAAACTTGCAAAGTATTATTACGGTGGATTACCGTAGCTTCTCCATGATACTATTCGATGTGCAATGGTTCAAAGTTGTACTTGGAGGAGCTGGAGCAACAGTTTGATGAGGTCCATCTGGATTTCTCGAAATAGATTCTGAAAAAAAATGGACGGATTTGTGCGACACCTTTGTGTTGCCGGCCCATTGTGAACAGGCGCATAGAGTCATTTGCTTGCTAATTGTAATACGACATGGTTTATGTCACAATGGTTTGAACTCCCTTTGTACGTGTTTGTGAACAGATAATCTTCTATCCAAACCCCCGACAACCTCGATGGTGGTATGTTATACCTTCAACTCCCCGAAGTGCGAGAGTATATGATCAAAGCGATGTTCCGGGCATAGATGAAGATAATATGCAAATAGAGGGGTCGATATTACAAGGAGTGGAGGCCACCGCAAGCTTGGAGCCCGCATCAGCTAACAATGATGGAAATACAGGAGTCTAAGAATTTTTTGAGAACGAGGCAAACTCATTCTTTTGTGGTGACATGTCTATCGACCTTCCAGTGTATGCAGAGTTGTGTCAGAAGATTAACATGGGACCATATGATACTTCATTCTTGGAGCATCCACTTACTCAATTCGTTGTTTAGATCTCTTATAAAGGTACATAAGATATGCATTTTAAGAGGGATTTTTAAAAAATGATTTATATTACTTTGCTTTGTATAATTTAAATTGATTATTCTAACACCATTTTTTATCTGTGTAGGTGACATTTTTAGGATGAGTCGAGGGATGACCGACGAGGAGTTTCAGGACATCTTCGCACGCATGTCTCCAGACCAGCTTGCGAGATTTAGAGAGGTGGCAGACCAGGAGTTGTCTTGTTCTTCGTTAGGGCGCTCTGCTAGATCTGCTTCAGAGCGATCAGATGCTTCAGCTTCGAGCAGACGATCTCGACGCTCACGACTTGGGCCAGAGGGAGGGACTGCATCGAGATCAGGGGGATGCTACTGTGGAGACACGGATGTGATGTCTCCGTCTCGTCGTTTAGCTAGAGCTGCGTCACCTCCAGGATTTATCACACCTATGGGGACGTCTACTCCAGTTACTCCGGCTTTTGCGCAGCCATTACCAGGTGGCTCCTGGATATGCTTAGGAGCGTAGATGGAGATGGGAGAGGACCCATCTTAGGCAATCTCCTAGGGGTTATGGATATGTGGTTGATAGTAGGTCAGGAGCCATCATCATGAATGACGAGGGGAGGAGGGTTATGGCTCGCATGAGAGAGTTGTGCCAACAAGTTTTTCGGCACAACGTCGTGGATCATTGGAAGAACATACCGGAGGGGAGCAAGGACTACATAGTAGCATCCTTGCACGAGGAGTTTCCGGTACCAGTAGTAGTAGATAGATTCTCTACGGGCTGGATGATGGATTGCATGCGTGCATACATATCACATAGATGATCCGACACACGCAAGGCAATCAAGAGTGGGGCTACAAAGCCCGAGTGGTTAGATGCAGACGACTGGCGCCGACAGAGGGAGGAGGCTACAGATTCGCTAGGACATTGGAGTCAGTAGTGCGAGGCGGCGAGGGTACGACTCGGGGCCGGAGTGGTCCATCATCTTGGGAGTGGCGGCCACATGTCATATTTGGAGGACTTTGTAAGTTTCTCTTTTGTTTTGCTTGTTTGTTTTTTGAAATATTCTTTGTACTGACAATCATGTTTCTAACAGTTAGCATTTTGTTTTCTTTGCAGCACTCCATTACAAATCACGATCCGCAAGGCCTTGAGACTTGATATGCAGAGAGGCACGGTCTCAATGCATTGATCAACCGATTGTATAGACGCGGCGGCCCTGTAAGTCACTCATCTTTCTTGTCCGTATTTACCATGAGATATTTGAATGCATTATTGTATGGTGGATTGATGTGTTGTTTCTTTTTCTACAGATTCCGTTTGATGCTCCTTTGCGGCAGGACGAGCTTTATGGGGATGAGGATTTGTAGCTCGCCCTTGGATCCTTGGAGCTCACACACCTTTATTTTTTAGTCGCCTGATCTATGTAGACATTTTCTATGTATTAGTGATATCCTGTCATGATTGTACCAATCGCTTTTTATGCGATCATGTATTTATTTCATGTATCAGTTTTATGATTTCAGTATACATTCTTTTTGTTTGCAAGTGCTTTGTATACAGTAGTGCAGAAACTATTTTGTATGGCTCTCATACAGCACACAGTGCTATATGTGATAAATTTTTTTTTCCTTGTTACCATCTCTATTTGCATCGCAAATTTACTTCTCGCATCGCTATTGGCGTCGCTATGTGCATCGCAAATTTACTGGTTGCATCGCTATTGGCATCGCTATATGCGTCACAAATGCGACGCATATAGCGACGCCAATAGCGACGTTTCTATGGTGTCGTCAATAACGACGCTTTTTGCATCGACGGGGGAAAATTTCGTTGTTTGTATTTTCGTCGCTTTAAACATTGGTATAAGGTCTATATCTTGTAGTGTCCACGGATGCCCAACCAACAACTGGACTTGATCAAGGGAGCAAACGGCACCGTGATGATTCATGTTTCAACGGACTTCCCAAGCACTAAAGAGGTATGCCATTCTAATCTTAATCTCTCAATTTAGCCACTTGGTGAGCTTAATCCATTGTTGGAGAGATTCAAGGTTGCATAGGTTTAATACCATCCTCTTCGTGTGAAAGTATCATACTTCTTCTTAAAATTCATTGTAATGGCTAACATTAACGCCCTACCTTGTCTTGTGATCTTGGATGAATAATAGCCATTGTAAATTGGGTAAGTAGCAGCCAGTGAGTCACTCGACTGCCAAGGTAACCCCTATCCCAACCTTTATCATTCCTGCATCTCATGAATAGGTCCAATGTCTTCTTTCCAATGCATCTCATGCTGATTGCTTATTAAAATTGTCAGCCATGTATACTCCAGCTGAGGAAAAAGGCTGATGCCAAGCGAGGTGGTAAGACAAAAGAGAGGTGACCCTCCCTTACCACTTAAGACCCTGAAGGGGTGCACAACCCGGTCCGGGGGAAACTTTGCCCACCTCCCGGTGATCCAGAGCCTAATACTTGTAACCAGGTGCAGGTACTTCCATGAGCTCCACTCCCTTGCCCCAATGATCCTTCTTGGATACCCCACAATGCTAATGAAACCCATGTATGACACTTGAAGTACATGTAGTCAAAGGAGATGTATGGCAGTGAATGTACTTATGCATTAATGGCAGAGTTGATGGGTATGCAATGATACTTTGGATTATGTTTAGTATTCTCAAGATGCTATTGATGTGGCAGATCAGGCCCCTTGAACTATGCTCTATCCATGTAAGACGTTGGTACTAAGGGACATGCAGTGTCTTTGGTCACAATCCTGTAGGACTGTCACAAAGATCCCATTGCAAAAAAAATTATCCTAAATTTGGGAGTGAACCCTATAGCTCACCTCAAAGAGGGCTTTCTCCCCTACGGTTTGAATCATAAAACTCCCCAATCGGAGCTACAGTGTGAAAGTTATGCCCATTTTTGTGCACTAGGGTCATTGTGGACAGGATGCAGACCGCTGCAGGACAGGCATTGTAAACCCCTTACAGAAAATTCTGATCATTTTCTATCATAAAGGTTAATAACTCATCTTGAAGAGGCCGTTGTCCCCTCCGACTTGAGCCAAAAACCTCATCAATCAAAGTTTCCTACAAAGAGTTATACCCCTTTTACTAACAACAAGTCCTATGGACTACATCTAGATGGCCGGCCAGAAAGACAAAAGCAAGGCCCAAGAGGAACTCTAGAGGGAGGTTAGAGACTCTCGGACGTCCATGAATGAGGAACCAAGCTTAGCGCAAGATTACCATGGTAACATACAAGAGGAAATGCCTGAAATGGGCCCGTATACCCTTCTCAATCACACCTCTGCCAACATGAGCTCCGTCATATGGAATACCACAATGATATGGTCACCAACCACTGCCAAATGATGTCTAAGTTTGATGAAGTGATCGAGCACATGGCTATCTCGAACTCAGAGACTCAACAAATCTTGGAACAGCTCACTGCTCTTGTTGCTTAATTAGCAACTGCTTCATCCCAAGAGAAGACCAATGACTCTAGACATGAGTCTAGACGTCCTCCACATTAGGAACCGTCGCATGCCCCACAAGGTATACTTGGTGCTAAGGGAATTTCCCCTTCTACCTATGAGATAGGGGAACCCTCTCATATGCATGATGAGCCCCTATTGAATTTTCCCATCCACCATGCCGGCAGCATTCACTTGAGGCCTGCTCCCACCTTGGGTCGAATTACACCCGCTCTACCTAGGAGCCCCCATGCACCCCATATGAATCAACCCCATCAAGGAAAATATGGTACAAATGGCTGGCATGGCACTCATGGACAACATGGTTATGATGGACAACATGGGCTTAATGCATCATAAGGGATGTATGGACAACAGGGCATGTATGGCCCCCACGGGCTGCATGGACAACAAGGATTTAATGGGCAGCATGGCCCGTATGATCTGCATGACAAGGTCATCCTAACAAAGTACAATGGGCAGTCCCCCTCACCATTTGACTTGGAAGAATGAACGTCCAAGTTGGATTCCTACGTCAACATCTACCCCCGCACTGATGATCAGAAAATACTTTTTACTTCTCTCCATTTGGAAGGTTTTGCCCGCATTTGGTGGCGCTATGTCAATCAGGAGAATCAACAGTTCATTGATTGGGAAGATTTCAAAATGCATATGGTCCAAGTTTTTGTGTCCCTTGTGGAAAAAGAATGGTTGGTGAGACGATGGTACACTCTTGACCAACGTAATCTCACTGTACATGACTACACAAATCAGTTCACGAGCTTAACCATGTATGTGGAAAGCATTAGTGACGATGTTAAATTGCACAAGCATATCTATGGGTTGGAACCGAGTCTATCGGCTGATGTCATGGCCCAAAAGCCAACTACATTGTTTGATGCAATCGAACTGGCTGAGAGATATGCAAGAAAGTACTGTAAGAATGAGTATTTTTAGCAAGATGTTGGACCTTCCCGCATCCCTTCACGATCAGCACCATACGGAGGGGGTTTTTGAGGCACTTCTATGCCTAATAACAGCCCCAAAGTACCCACTTACCCCGCCTTCCATGCTGAAAGAAAAATGGGTACTTTTGGGATAGCATTGGGCTCTACTACTGAAAATAGATATGTTGAAAATAAATAGTCCACTGCATCACCTTCCCATGGATCCAATAGTCAACAATTCATCTCCCCAGATGTTGTGAAGAAATGGAAAGAAAAGGGCCTATGCTTTAAATGTGGAGATAAGTAAACTGCTGATCATGCCTCCAAACAACCGTACAGGACAGCTAAGGTCAAAGTTCATAGCATGTATGTCATGGAAGATTGGCACAATGAGGAGGATGACCTGGCCATTGACCAGGCTGAGCCCACGGAGTATGTTGATCGTGAGCAGTTCTATGACCCAGAGGATGGGTTTCCCTTTAACCCGGGTGGTGCTCCCTCACAGATACTTGATTTAACATCCCACCCACCTTCCACTTCCCTTTGCTGGATCTCCTTGGATGCTTGGACAGGTTCCCACAGCCCGAGTACCCTTCGCATTCAAGGCAATATCAATGGAAAGCATGTTTTTATCCTTGTGGATAGTGGAAGCACTCACAATTTTGTCAATAAATCAGCCATTGATCGGTTGAAATGTACCCCTATGGCATTACACCACCCCCTGAAGGTCCAAGTAGCAAATGGAGAAGAAGAAATCAGCACACATCTATGTCCCACAGTTCCCTTATGCCTGGTTGAAAATTATGGGCATTGGTTGATCTAATTGCCCTAGATATGGGCCTCATTGATGTTGTCTTGGGCTGTGATTGGCTCAAACAATTGGGAAAATTTGCTATGGACTTCTCTCAGCTTTACATGGAGTTTATGATGCATGGACAGCCTATCCACCTAGAGGGAGTTTGAGATCATGCTGATTTTCACCTCATTACATCAAAGCAACTCAAAGGGGAGTTTAAGAAATGCTCACAAATCTTTGTTTTGCAATTAAGTAAGGAAACTTCTGATCAACCCTTTGCAATATCTCCTGACTCTGCCTTGTAGACCTTACTTAAGGAATAAAATGACTTATTTCTGATGCCTACATCCCTCCCTCCCAAGAGACAAGTGGGTCACCCACTTGACCTAGAGCCCCATTCCAAGCCAGTGAACAAAACCCCCTATAGACTCTCCAAGTGTGAGAGTGAAGAGGTTGCAAAGCAAATCAATTTGGAGATGGGTTTCATTGAACTGAGTTCTTTCCCTTATGCATCCTGTGTCCTCTTAGTCAAAAAGAAAGATGGCTCCTTTTGCATGTGCATTGACTACAGAGATTTGAACAAAATTACAATGAAGAACCACTACCCCATACCACAGATTGATGATTTGCTGGATGATTTAAAAGGGGCATGCTTTTTCACTTAGATTGACTTGCACTCTAGCTACCATCAAATTTGTATGCAGGCTGGAGATGAGGTCAAAATGGCCTTCAAGTCTGATCGTGGACTTTACCATTTTCTTATGATGCCTTTTGGGTTGATTAATGCCCCTGCCACCTTTCAAAGCCTCATGAACAAAATCCTACAGCCCTTTTTGTTCAAGTTCGTGCTTGTTTTCTTTGATGACATCCTCATTTACAGCGTCATCCATGGAGTACTTGACACACGTTCGGAGGGTGTTTGATATATTGAGAGAGCATAGACTCTTTGGTAAGGAGAGAAAATGCATATTCATGCAGACATCTGTGGAGTACTTGGGACACATTTTGAGAAAAAATGGTATACAGCCTAACCCGAAAAAGGTGCAACGTGTTAAAGATTGGCCCACTCCTTCCACCACCACTTCTTTGCATGGCTTCCTTGGTCTCTCTTCATTCTACAGACGCTTCATTAAGCACTATGCCACCATTGCAGCACCTTTGACTGATCGCTTAAAAAAAGAGTCATTCTTTTGGGATGTCGGTACGGATCATATCTTCAAAGAGTTAAAGGACGTGCTTACTTCAGCCCCCATCCTTGTTTGTCCTGACTTTTCTAAGATATTTATCATTCATTGTGATGCCAGTGGTCGGGGTATTGGTGCAGTATTGTTGCAAGAGCATGGTGTGATTGCATTTGAAAGCCGCAAGTGTAACATGTCCACCTTTTCACTTGCAGGACACGTCTTAGTAGCCCATCGGGGAGAGAGTCTAGAAAGCGCAGCCCAGCACTCCCACATAATGTTACGGGGTTTGCGATCTAGGTCTTCTCGAGTCTGCCACGTAGCAGAAGCATTCCGACCGTTCCCACTTAGGACCCCGACCTAAATCAGGGTTTCCCTAATGGTCAAGTTCCTAGAGAGAGTAACTAGCATCGAACCCCAGGCAAACTACTTTATGCAGAAACATCAGGATCGAAGCGGATTCATGCTGCACTTGGTTCAAGGAGAATGGGAAACGAGAGGGATACAAAGCTCGACCTCTTTGTCCATAAGGCATAGTCCCATTCCGTTCTCCTAAAACAACATAAATCGGGTTTCTAGTTTCCTAGATTCTAGGTCAACGTTCCTTGCTGTCAACTTCTTTGAGAATAGTTCCCAGCCAATCGGGACCACCCGTCCATAGGACGGACCCATGACCACATCCATCGCACTTTCCTCGGGGTTGCTTTAGTTGTCTAATTACCTACAACATTTAGTTTGACACGCAAACGCAGCTTCCTTAATTAGTCAGCTAATCATCGATTCCTTCACATAATCTTAGCGCACTGACATAGAAAAATAGTGTCAAACAAGTTCCTTTTCAACAAGTTATCTTATTAATCAGTCTTTGGAATACATCATAATAATTCAGTCCATAGGCTAATCCATACTCCGTCCGAAGGCAATCCAACAATCCTCAGGGATTACTAATCCAAGTTTCCACCTGTAGACTAGTATGCGGGCCTCGAGATCCAATCCCGAGTCACATCGGCCTCTTGTGCAAGATGGGGAGGCAAGGGATTTACGGCCAGAGCCCCCCTGGCACCCAAGCATCCTCTTGCTCCAAGTAGTGTCCAATGGAGAGAGCTCTCACGGTGGGTTCGGTCCACATTCCCGGTGCAGCTAACAACCCCCTTGGTTAGGGTCAGGCCGACAGTGGGGGGTAACTAATGTTGCCTCTCCCTCCAGGCCTTCATTCTGAAGCATTAATTATCTTTCCATCTTAGTTCCTTGAGCAAAGCAATACAAATAGTGCTCCTAAACTATACAAACACAGTCAAACCAGTGGTCGTTTTATTTGGCCAAGTGCTAAGGTATATTCCTTATCTCCAAATGCATCCAACATTTGATCTGGGATCAATTGCGACTTGGCAAGATTCCAAGGGTTTCATTGCTTGTTTACCCCTTTTTATCCTTGGGTTAGGGTTTATACCCTATTAACCCAAATTAACCAACACCTTAGGTTTCTTATGTTAAGACAGTAAATCTTGGGCAGCTTTTCGCCCCATCTTGATTGATCCTTTGCTTGCTAGGCAATACATAACTTCCCCTGACTTGGCAAATTAGCCTAAAAAGGGTGATGTAGCAGGATGATTATTCATCCTCTTGCAAGTTAGACTTGCGCTAGAGCCTGCCAACCTTGTTCTAAGGAGTGGCAACTCTACTTTGTGACTTAACACAAAACCAAGTGACGTTGCAACTTGTTGCATCGGAGTCACATTGAACTTGTGGGTTCAATCTCCCATCAATAGTGTTTCTTGGTCAAGCAATATGTTTGGTCAAGATGTAGGGTTTGGGAGTCCTCTTGACTCAACCCAACCCTAACCATACTAGGCCAATAACGTTTGGCCCTAGGGTTTCTAAACTTAATCTAAAGTTTAGTATTAGGTCGATCGATCCTTAGGGTAAAACCCTAGATCGTGATTGTATGGGTGTCCAATTAACCCAACATTCCGTGAATGTGGGTAGGACCTTTAGTTTTGAAAGTCTCGACTTGGCGTCCCAAGTGCAATACTAGGCAGAATTTTCAACGTGCTAAACCCTACCTAGCACTTTGAAGTGTTTATCGTACCAACAAGTTATGCTTTTATGAATCCCTTGAGGGTTATAACATTACAAGTGATTTAGCTAAATTGGTCTACTTGTCTTGCGACAAGAAATGATCTTTTCTTAGAGATGCTAAACTTATTCTAAAGGTGTAATAGTTGCAAGACATCATATTACGTGTAAATATGTGATTCATTACTTCTATGCAACAATAAGGTTTGCAATAACTATTTCTTTTCCTTGCTAAAATCATGATGATTGACAATTTTGGGAATAACTTGCATAAAACCTACATAGATTTACATCAAGGAGCTATGCCTACAACCTTTTGTTTAATGCAATTGAATTTTAGGCTTTAATATGACCTACAACCTTTTCTAGGTACAACTTCGATGAATGAAGTTCATGCATGATGAATGTGTGACACACAACCTTTTCTAGATACAAATTCATTAAATGAAGTTCATGCATGAAGAATGTCATAATGTCAAGGTTGTGGGAGAGAAGGAAGAAGTCTCACTTGTAGCTTTCTTGATAGCACAATGGGGGAATACACACACAGGTGGAGGCTGAAAACAATTTTCCTCTTCTTAGTTGTGTAAGCCAAAAGAACTCTAGTACATAGAAATAGAAGAACCCTATATATGGGTCTCAAACAAAACTCAACTAACTAAGGTGGCGTACTAACTGAGCCACGAACTAGAGTAGATAAGGATAGCTGTCATCTAGCTATTATTCATGGGCGGTGTACCAACCGCATCTGACAAGTCAGTGACATAAATGCACAATGGTCACCCTGGCATATCACGAGTGGAGCTCAATATCTCAACACTCCCCCTCGAGCTCAATCCCAATTCCTGCACACCAAGAAGGTCTCTGAACTTGCGTAGCTTCTCTACGCCCAATGCCTTTGTAAATATGTCAGCTACCTGATCTTCTGTGCTGACATAAACTAGATCAATAAGACCTAGTAAAACCCTCTCCTGCACATAGTGATAATGCACCTCAATGTGCTTTGTTCTAGCATGATAGATTGGGTTATTTTCCAAGTGTATACTACTCATATTGCCACAATAAATGACAACTGGCCTATCTGTAGGCTGATGCATATCATAAAGTAGCTTATGCAACCAAGCTACCTCACATGCAGCCATTGCTGCGCCCCTGTACTCAGCCTCTATGCTCGATAAGGCAACTGTAGGCTGTTTCTTGCTGCTCCAAGTGACTGCAGCACTCCCAAAAGAGAACACATATCCACTGGTAGATCATCTATCAGAAATACTACCAGCCCAATCAGCATCAGTGTATCCATGCAACTGTATCTGAATCCCAGTCTCATAAAATAGTCCATACTGCAATGTGGACTTCACATACCTGAGTATGTGTCTAGCCGCATCCAAATGCAGTTTCCTTGGAGCCTGCATAAACTGACTTACCAATCCAATAGCATAGCTCAAATCTGTCCTGGTAATAGTCATATAAATCAAAATTCCTACTATGCATCTGTACATAGTAGGGTCTTTGAGAAGCTCACGTACATCTGTGCTCAACTTCACATTCTACTCCAAAGGAACTGAAAAAGGCTTACAGCCTGTCATCCCATATTTGGACAGCATGTCCAATCCATACTGTGTCTGCAAGAGCCATATCCCACTTGGTGATCTAATCACCTCAATGCCCAAGAAATAACGCAGCTCTCCCAAATCCTTCATCTCAAAATTCTGCTTCAATAGCATTTTCACATGAAGGATATCTTCATCACTATCACCTGTGATAATCAAATCATCAACATAAATGACAAGCAGCATAATACCTTTCTCTGTTTCTCACATAAAGTGAGAAATCTACCTTGGAAATCTGAAAGCCAATAGTGACAAGATACTATCCTATCTTGTCGGACCATGCTCTAGGTGCTTGCTTCAAGCCATACAAGGCTTTCTTCAACCTGCAAACAAACTTAGGATGAACATGCACATAGCCTGGTGGCTGCTCCATATATACCTCTTCTTGCAAATCACCATGCAAAAAGGCATTCTTTACATCCATCTGATGTAAAGACCATCCCTTTGATGCAGCCATAGCAATGACTGCTCTTACGGTAGCCAACCAATTGCATTCTTATCTTTAGGCAAAGGTACCAATTCCCATGTAGCATTTTCTTCCAAGGCATCCATTTCTTCATCCATGGCTTTCTCCCATTTTTCTTTTCCCATGGCTTGCTCAAAAGAAGTGGATTCTGGTTCCTATATCACTTTGACCATATATGCATAGTGAATGGCTGTAAATCCATCATATTTCAGCCTATCCACAGGATACCTAGGTCTGGTAGACTTGCGCAAATTAGGTTCACTCCTAGGTGCTCTCACAACATCCCTGGTCTTCCTTACTCTAGGTGTAACAATAGAAGGAATAACCAACTCATCATCAATGCTCTGTTCTGAGCCACTGGATTCACCATCCACATAAGAGTGACATGTATTCACATCAAACATGGGCTAATCTACCTTCTCGTTTCCTTTTCGTGATACATGCATACCACTATCTGCATTGTTTTGAGGAGATTATCCTAATCTCAATCTGCATGTCCATGGCAAAGAATGTGAACCACTGCTAGAGGACACTCTAGGTCCACTAATATTTTGTGACTACTGCTGTGAATCCTGTTCAGCATTACCATTTTGTGCATCTACATCATCAATCACATTTATTGGTTTATACCAGCTACTCATCTCATTAAAAAAAACATCTCTTCTCACTGTAAACTTACGAGTAGAAGGGTTATAGCATCTATACCCTTTCTACTGTGCAGAGAGTAACCAATAAAGATGCACTTCTCAGCTTTTGGATCCAACTTGGATCTAAACTCATCTGGCACATGAACATAGGAAATGCAACCAAAAATCTTCAAATGAGAAATATATGGTTTCCTACCAGCATACCTCTCCTCTACAGTCATCCCATGTATTGCTGCAGTGGGAGTCCTGTTCATTATGTAGACTGCTGTAGCAACTGCTTCAGCCCAGTAAAAATCTGGCAAGTCTTTTTCGTTGAGCATGGCACGAGATACCTCTCCAATATGCCTGTTTTTTCTTTCTGCAATTTCATTTTATTGTGGGGTATGACTGTATGAATATTGCTGCTTTATGCCATGCTCCTGCAAGAACCTTGCAAACTCATTTGAGAGGTACTCTCCCCCTCCATCTGACCTTAGGCATTTTATTTGCAGCCCTGTTTCTTTTTCAACCATAGCTTTAAGATTTTGAAATGCCCAAAAACTTCACTTTTCTTTTTCATAAAATACACCCAAACTTTTTCTGCTATAGTCATCAATAAACGTGACAAAATAATGACAGCCTCCAAGAGATGCAACTTTAGTAGTCCACACATCAGAGTGGATTAATTCCAATGCTTCTTACTCTCTTGAATATGTCTAGGAAATGGTTTCCGTGCCTGTTTTCCAAATTGACAGGCTTCACATACCTTATGCATTTCTGCAACCTTGAATTTAGGCAATCCTGCAACAATATTTTGGGCTTGTATTGATTTAAGTCACTATACATTAATATGACCAATGCGTTTATGCCAGATATCAATATCTACAACTACATCGGTCCCATGTGCAAACATTGCTGCACTCAATTCAGGCATGTCTGCATCCAACGTAAACATTTTTCCCTTCTTCTTTCCTTTTGCTATCAAGCGACTTTTATTTTTCATATCCTCAACAAAGCATCCATGAGAATTAAATCTGACCTGCAAGCCCTGCTCAACCATTTGACCAACAGAAACCAGGTTCTTGGTGATATTCGGGACATGAAATACATCTGACATGTATTTCTTTTTCCCATCCTGCATAAACAAAGGAATTTTTCCAATCTGCACAATAGGATGTGCACTATCATCACCAATCTCCACAAATCCTGGTTTTTCCATTTTCCTTGCATCCTGCATCCATTCTGCATGACCTTTCATGTGGTTTGATGCACCTGAGTCAACATACCATACATCGTTTCTTTCTTCTGCACTTGTCACAGAATTGGTCATGTGCTACACCATAAACAAATGCCCATTTCTGTCTCACCCTGTCTACTAGAAGATGTATGATTCCCTTGTTGCAACTTTCCATTCATGATGTCATTCTACTTTTTATAGCAGTCTTTAGCCATATGACCCATTTTACCACAGTAGTAGCATTCAACATTGCTATTTGCATTTTGATCTCTTGCCATCCACCACGACCTCTTTGGCTCCCCCTGCCTCTAGAGTTACCACGTCCTCCTCCATAGGACTGGTTTTCTTGAGTTTGCTGCATATTCTGATTTCTACCACGGCCTCCAAATCGGCCTGCTCTACCTCTGTCTCTACCTCTTCCAGCATTTGAGTAGAAGACAGCTTCTTTTGAAGTTCCTCCTGAACAAGATGCACCACCATTTCTCTACTCCTCAGAAGTTAGAAGAGCAATCAACTCCTCAAAATCAGGAAATCTTTCACGGGTGGAAATGGATGTTCGGAACTATGCATAATCCTTTCCTAGACCATTCAAGGTCACAGAAACTAAATCATCATCTTCCACTCGCAACCCAATGGATGCAAGTGCATCTGCAATCTTTTTCACCTTCATGTGGTAGTCATTGATGCTCATACTTTCTCTTTGCACATTGTGCAACTCTTGCTTGAGCTGTATTTTCCTGGCTTGCGTATTTGTGCTACACATTTTTGACAAAGTATCCCATGCCTCCTTTGGTGTACTTGCATCTTGAATATGCACAATCAAAGAGTCTGAAATGCTGATAGATAGCCCAGTACATAACTTTCCTGGCTCTCTCATGCCATACTTTAAATGCCTGCATTTGCTGTTGATTGGGAACATCAGGAAGAACTGGTTCTTCTTCATTTCCTGCAAACGAATTTCCAATATCCTTTTCCCATAAGGAACTTCGTCATTCTAAACTTCCATGCTTGGAAGTTGTTCTTGGCAAGTTTTTCAGTGACAATCTGTGAAAGAGAATCAGACGCCATTACAGAACACTGTAAAAAATTCTGTCACTGTAAAAAACACAGCTTTAGCCTCACAAGGGCAAATCTGCAAAACTGACAAAAGTAGTATTTGACCACATAGTCACTTCCTAGTGACGATTTTGCATCAACAGGCAACAGGGATGATTCGGTAACTCCCAATGTCTCTGCACACAAGCATACGATGCAATTTCTATGGTAAATTTTCACCGACCTGTAGAACGGTGGTTGCACATCATAAAATATGGCCTTTTCTTGAGTGCGTGCAGAAAACTTTCGCCTCCAAAATAGGCCCCGAAATGGCCTCAAATCAGAAAAACAGGGCAACCAAGGGCTAAAGCCCTAACCAGCAGCATATACTATCCTCTTGCTACACCGTGAAGGGCGTCTCAATCTGAGACAATGCACTCTTGCACTTTCCGGCTGTGCTACCTGCAGAGACTTGCTCCCAAAATAGAAAAATGATAATGCAACACTAGTCCTCTTACCAGAACACCGTGAAATTGGTTTACTTTCTTGAGCTCCTTACCACGAACAAGGCTCTGATACCATGTCAAGATTGTGGGAGAGAAGGAAGGAGTCTCACTTGTAGCTTTCTTGCTTGCACAATGCGGGAATACACACACAGGTGGAGGCTGAAAATAGTTTTCCTCTTCTTAGTTGTGTAAGCCAAAAGAACTCTAGTACATAGAAATAGAAGAACCCTATATATGGGTCTCAAACCAAACTCAACTAACTAAGTTGGCATACTAACTGAGCCACGAACTAGAGTAGATAAGGATAGCTGTCATCTAGCTATTATTCATGGGCGGTGTACCAACTGCATCTGTAACTGACAAGTCGGTGACATAAATGCACAACGGTCACCCTGGCATATCATGAGTGGAGCTCGATATCTCAACACATAAGACTATGCTGACTTAATCCGTTCTATGGCAATTAATCTGACTTAAAATGTAAGCATCATGGCATGCAACAGGCAAGTTCATGGTTTCATTTCCATGCAATGCAAGTACTTGGACAACATCGATAACGATTATGTCATACGAATCTACAAGTAGAAAATTACTACCTAAATGCCTTATGCGCTTTTCTTTTCCATGGCCAATCAAAGATGTATTTAAACAATTTCATCTTTTAAACCTGAGTAATATGCGCTTAGGATTTGCAACTTGGAAATGCAAGCAACCCAATTTGCATGACATGCACTAACTCTTGTAAATTGTTCAAGGATATAATTTCCCAAATGTATTTTAACTAGACTATGTGAATTAGAAACATGCGTAAATGAATTATTCCCATGAAAATTAATCGTGCTTAATGCATTGCTTTAATGTGGAATCTTTCTTTTAAGAACCTGGGCTTGAGGGCTCCTAGGGATGTCCACTCGTATGCTTGGGGAAGAACTCCCCGCGTGTGCGCCTCTTGCCATTTTCTTGGGAGTCATTGACATGTCGAGTTCTAGTTCAGCAATTCCTCTTTGGCTCTTTCGCGTATCGAATCCCTTTCTGCCCTCGATTTTTCTATTCTGCGTAGGACAGGGCCCTTACAAAATGTGATTTTTGGCAAAACCCGCAGTGATGAGGATGAACAAGGCTTATAGAAGCCTTGTTTTTAGAAGCTTCTATGCTTCAGAGCAGAAGCTACATGGAGAGAAAAGTAGTTTAGTGGGAGAAGATGCCAATGATGTAGATGGAGGTGATAATGATGATGGTAAGGGTAGAGTGGAGGTGGCAGCAGCGCTGCAACAGGTGGCAGCGGGCGGCGTGTGGCGACGGCTTCCTAGCGTGGCGGTGCTCTCTGACAGCATGACCTCCTCTTCTCTCTCTTCGTGCCTCCCCCCAAGCTCTAGGGGGGAGGTTTTATAGTGTGTAAGGGGGGAGGATCCACACACGTGGAGGGCTTTTATGCCTTCCCTCCCTCATGCATCCCCACACCACACTCCCTCTCACACTCCCTCTCCCCCTGCCATGCATCGGCTGAGGGGAGGGGTACATAATACATTTCTTTTCCTTAATCTTAACCATTATCCATTTTTCCCTTTTTCCAAGAAGGATGTTCTCGTGTGGCTTGCGGTCTTCAAGGCTCGGCCTCTTTTGCACGACACGGAGCTGGAATTTAACATTGTGCGTGGAGGGAACACTTAGCCACCGACATTAATCAACGCGGGAGATGACTTTGCATAGCTTTTGCATGGGCATGCGGTGATCAAAGTTCTTTAATATTTCGTGTGGAAATATTACATTCTCTCTCCCTTAGAGGAATCGAGATGTCCTCATCTTGAGAAGAATTGGCATTATGCTAGTTGAGAGTACTTTCATCCATCCAAGTGGCATCCTCCTTGGGATAATCTTTCCGCTGGACGAGGTATTCTCTCAAGGTTCTGGATCTCAAATGTCTCTCCCTTACATCTAAGATCTTGTCATTACAACTTGTTGATCATCAAGTATGTGTCTAGGGTTAGGCACATATTTCTTCAATAGATTGATATGGAATACATTATGAACTTTTAGGTTCTCAGGGAGTTGAAGTCTGTAAGCATTAGGTCCTAGGCACTTGAGGATCTTGTAAGGTCCACAATACCTTGGACTTAGCTTCTTTCATTCACCCAAGGATAGGGAACTCTTCTTTGTGTGTACACGAATGAAGACCATATCCCCTTCAACGAAGGATCTATCTTGACGTTTTAAATCCGCATAAGCCTTCTGTGTGTCCTTGGTGGCTTGGATGTCCTGTCTTATTGACTTCATTTGGTCGTCAATATCTTCTAGCATTTGCTTTGAAGCTTCAACCCTTAAGGTTGGATCTGAGAAGTTTAAAGGACTTCGATAATCGTGTTCGTACAATTCTTGAAAAGGGGTCATCTGAATGCTTTGTTGGTAGGAAGCATTGTAGGCAAACTCAACCAGTGGCAAGTATTGAATCCACTTTTTGGGTTTGCGACAGTAGTGTGCCCTTAGCATATCCTCAATGACTTGGTTGACTCGCTCTGTTTGAGCATCGTTTTGAGGATGGTAAGCTGTACTGAAACCCATGCAGTTTGAGCATCGTTTGAAGAGAGTGTCACGATCACTAATGATTCTTCTGAGAAACCCATGCAGTTTGAATATCTCCTTGATAAACAACCTTGCAATATTTGAGGCTTTATAGTTTATCTTAGCAGGGATAAGATGTGCAACTTTGGTAAGCATATCAACTACAACCATAATGGAGTTGTATCCTCCCTGAACTTGGGGCAAGCCAACAACAAAGTCCATACTAATGAATTCCCATTTCATTTGGGGAATGTCAAGTGGTTGCAACTTCCCTGGCATTTTGACATGTTTGGCCTTAATGCGTTGACAAGACAAACATTCACTGACATATTTGAGAACGTCACCTTTAAGCCTTTCCCAGTAATAGCTCTTTCTGACTGCATTGAGGGTCTTGGCATAGCCAAGATGTCCTGAAAAAGGGGAGTCATGAGCATCCCAAAGTATTTTCTGCTTGAGGGACTGGCTTGCTGGTATACATAATCTTGTTCTATAGTAGAGAAGTCCACTATTGATAGAGAATTCTAGATACTTTGCCTGTAGCTTCGGGTCTTGATCCTTGATGGGGATCTCCCTTAGCAACTTCTGATAGGTTGGATCATGGCATGCCTCTTCTCTAGCTAACTCAAGTATTGGGTTGTTTGGCATGAATACCTTTGTGGCTAAAGATCTAACCATTGATGGATCTTGGAAGATTAGAGAATTTAGAAATGTCTTGTGACTGAGTACATCGGCAACTACATTCTCCTTTCCATGCCGGTATTTGATTTCAAAGTCATATTCCTCCATCACTTCAATCCATCGACGTTGCCTCATGTTGAGATCATTCTGGGTAAAGATCCACTTAAGACTTTTATGATCCATCACTAGGGTAAACTTATTACCTAGTAGGTAGTGTCTTCAAAGCTTGAGAGCATGGATGACAACTAACAGCTCCAGATCATGGGTGGCATAGTTCTTTTCATGGCTCTTCAGTTTCCTTGAAGAGTATGCTACAGAATGACCTTCTTGCATAAGCACACATCCTAAGGCAAGTGTGCTACCATCAGTTATCACTTCAAACTCCTTACCAAGGTCCAGAAGTTTCAGGATAAGTGTTGATACCAAGCTTGTTTTAGTTTATCAAAGCTAGATTGTTCAGCAGTTGGCCATACAATTGATGTTTGTTTCTTCAGTAGATCCATCAGAGGTGCTGCAATCAAGGTATAGTATTTGATAAAGACCCTGTACCATCCTGTCAATCCAAGAAAACTATGTATTTCTTTGACAGTTGTTGGTATTGGCCATTCTGGAACATCTCTGACCTTAGCCAAGTCTACTAAAATTCCTTAAGCTAAAACAATGAGTCCCAGATATTCAATTTGTCGCTTGAAGAATGCACACTTCTTCTTTTTGGCATAAAGCTTGTGTGCCCTCATTGTCTCAAGGACAATGCGAAGCTGGGGTTCATGATCTTCTTCCTGTTTAGACTAAGGTATCATCAAATAAGACGAGTATGAAGTCATCAAGATATGGCCTAAAGATATCCTGCATTAACCTATTGAAGGTGGCAGGCGCATTTGTCAGCTCGAATGACATGATCAGGAACTCAAAGTTCCCATATCTTGTGTTGAATGTTGTCTTTGGGATATCATCTTCATTGATCCTTATTTGATAGTATCCAGATGTGAGATCAATCTTGGAGAAGATCTTTGTCTTGGTTTGTTTTTTGGCTTTGATCATAATCAATGTCGTATAGAGAAAGACAGACATACTATAGCAGTAGCTCCTCGACATGGTAATCTATTTGAGCTATCATTGAATGATACGGTTGCAAATGTTGTTACTACCCCTGGAGATGTAGATTGCAAATTATGGCATCAACGATTTGCACACTCCGATTTTGCCAAAATTATTGATCTTCATCGTCATGGTCTTGTGCAAGGTATGGATCTTAGATCTCATCCACATATGAGAATATGTGAGTACTATGCACTTGGAAAACACCATCGTTCGCCTTTCCATACTTCTACTTCATCACATTCCTGTGCTCTCTTGGATTTGGTTCATACCAATATTTGCGGTCCTTTTCCTGCCTCAAATTCTCAATATCGATATTTTATAACTTTCATTGATGATTTCTCACGGTACACACATGTCTATCTTATTTGACATAACTCTGAGGCTTTATCTATATTTAAACAATACAAGATAAGTGTGGAGCTTCAAACTGGATTCTCTATAAAGACTCTTCGCAGTGACAATGGTAGTGAATATGCATCCAATCTATTTGATGACTTCTGTAAGGATCAATGTATTCATCATGAGTTTACAATTCCTTATTCTCCTTAGCAAAATGGTGTTGCTGAGTGCAAAAATTGCACTATTCTTAATGCTATACGTTGCATGCTTATACACTCTGGTTTGTCTCAAAAGTTTTGGACTGAAGCACTTCTAACAGCCGTTTTTATTCAAAATCATCTTCCAACAACTGCACCTGCTGGTAAAATTCCTATAACAATCTGGACAGAGAAGACACCTTCAGTCTCTCACTTTCACACATTTGGCTGCATTGCTTATATTCATGTGCCCAAGGACACTCGACATAAGTTGGATCCTCCAGGTTTGAAGGTTATTTTTCTTGGTTATTCAGATCATTCCAAAGGTTACAAATTTTATGATCCTTCTACTCAAAAGGTTATCATTAGTCATGATGCTATATTTGATTAGAAGGCTATGGGTGGCACATGGTCGTCAGATGTTTCAGATGATACATAGTCTTTGCTTAGTGCATTTCCTTACTTGCTTTGTGAGTCTACTAATTCTGATGATCATAAACCTCCTTCACCTCCAAAGAAGATTGATGAAAATTTGGAGATATATGTTGATCTTCCTATTGAGATAGAGCAAGGATTCTATTCTATTGAATATGATGTCTTTGATGATGCTATGTCTGTCCAAGAGGATCTAATATCGTATATGGAAGCTATCAATTCATCTCAAAGGGATCAATGGCAAGAAGCTATGCAAGCTGAGTACGATTCTTTAATCTCCAAAGGTACATGGATTCTTACTACACTCCCCCAAAATTGTGTTCCTATCAAATGTAAATGGGTTTATAAAACTAAGGCCAAAGTTGATGGCTCGTTTGATAAGTTCAAAGCATGACTTGTTGCAAAAGGTTACTCACAAATTGCAGCAGTAGATTATCAAGAAACATTTTTTCCTGTTGTGCACTCCACAACTGTTCGTATGCTTTTGGCTTTTGCAACACTATTTGATCTAGAAATTCACCAAATGGATGTTAAAACAGCTTTCCTCAATGGAGATCTTGAAGAAGAAATCTATATGGAGCAACCTGAAGGTTTTATGATTGCACGAAAGGAGCATCTTGTATGCTAGCTTCATCATGCATTATATGGATTGAAGCAAGCCTCTTGTGCTTGGTATATTAAGATTGATCAGTTCCTCACATCTGAAGGTTTTGTTGCATGTTTTGATGACCCAAATCTTTACATCAAAAGGGAGGACAAATGTTTTATTACTCTTGCTCTATATGTTGATGATAGTATTCTTGTATCAAATAATATTGCTTTCTTGGATGCTATGAAGAAGCTTTTATCGACTACATTTGAAATGGTGGATCTTGGTGAGATGCATTCTTGTTTGGGTATTCAAGTTCAACGACATCGACAACAAGGCATTCTTCTTCTTCGCCAAACAAAGATATTGTTAAGAAGTTTGGGTTGACAAATGCACACTCTGCCAACATTCCCATTCTTTCGAGCTCTACCAAGGGTACATCTACAACACGCAATGAAGAATTAGCCATTCATCAACCTTTTGCTAATCTTGTTGGTTGTCTTCAATTTATTGGTTTAAACACAAGACCAGATATTTTATTTGCAGTTAACTTTTTGGGAAAATATCTTTCTTCCCCTTCCACTATTCATTGGAGTGCTACAAAACGTATTCTTAAGTACCTCAAGGGTACTAAGGAGTTTGGTCTTATTTATCATCGTTGAGAGGATTCTTCTTTATCTTCTTCAACTTCTCTTGACCTTATTGGATATGCAGATGCTGATTGGGCAAGTTCACATTTATCCATGCAATATACAAGTGGGAATTGTTTCTTTGTAAATTGATGTTTGGTTTCTTGGTCCAGCAAGAAACAACGATGTGTTGCGATTTCTACAACTGAGTCCGAACATGTTGGTGCATCATTAGCAGCTCGCGAGCTAGTTTGGCTTCGACAACTACTTGCAGATTTGGGACATCCTTCATCATCTAGTACACCTCTTCAATGTGACAACCAAAGTGCTATTAGTCTTACCAAAGAATATATGCAACATAGTAAATCAAAGCATATTGCTATTCATTATCATTATGATCGACATGAAGTCAAGAAAGGTTCCATTATGGTGGAGCATTGTCCCAGTGATCAAATGGTTGCAGACATCTTCACAAAAGCTCTTAGTGAAGCTCGCTTTAGTTCATTAAGACATGCACTTGGTATTGTTCCAAGTTCTTGTCTCACTGATTGAGGCATGTATCATTGTATTCAAGAAAACTTTATAGTAAATCATTTTTATATCGTAGGTATGTGTAGGGGCTAGGGTTTTTCCCTTGTTCTCCCCAAGGGTTTTTTTCACTCACAGCGAGAGACCTTTGTTTGAGTGGGGATGTTACAACTATATATATCATCTCTCACTTGACTTGGGTCTCACCTATATATACTAACTCTACATCAATATGAATCATTCTTTGGGAGCATGTCTTGTGTATCTCTCTCTCTCTCTCTCTCTCTCTCTCTCTCTCTCTCTCTCTCTCTCTCTCTCTCTCTCTCTCAACACTTTGCACCTTGAAGATGGTCAAGAAGTTTATCTATCCTTGGAATGGGTTATTTGTTCTTAATGGTTGATTGATTCAACCCTCTGTAATCAATACATAACCGAAGTGTTCCATCTTTCTTCTTCTAGAACAGCATTGAAGCTCCCCATGGTGAGCTGCTGGGATGGATGTAGCCCTGATCTAACAGTTTCTTGAGTTACTTCTTCAGCTCAATTGATTCCCGGATGGACATTCTATATGGCCTCTTTGCAATTGGTGCAGCTCGTGGCACTAGCTTGATTTCATGATCAACTTCCCTTTGAGGCGGAAGTTCTGTCAGCTCTTCAAGAAATACGTCTGTGTACTCCTCTAGCCATGAAGGTTCTTTACTAGACTCCTGATTCTGGTCTAGCTTATTTAGCTTAATCAAGTAGACAGGTAGTCCCTTTCTAACCCCCTTTAATATCTGAGATGCTTTTGCCAATTGAATTTTATACTTCCCAGCCTCTCCTTGAGTTGTGAACTGATTCCCCTTTGAGGTTTCAAAAGGAAACTTGGCCCTTTCCACAATGAATGTGGGCAACATTAGGTTTAAGCCAATCCATTCTGAGCAAACACTCATGGATACCTAGGTTCATAACCCTGAATCTGACCGAAGTCGACTTTCCTCCCAGCAGGAATTCCACCTTAGCAGTTTGCCTAGTACAAGTGACCTCACGACCATTTGCTAATTCCACTAATAACGTAGGTGCATCTTTTCTGGCTATTCTTAGTCTTCTTGCACAAACTGGTGAAATAAAGGAATGTGTACTACCACAATCAATCAATGTTTTGAAGCCTTTGCCTTGATAATCCAATGGTGTCTGAATCACTGAAAACTGGTGATTCGGGCCTTTCTTGTGAAGGGTGGCATGGATTGTTGCCCTCCCAAAGTCTATTTTCATGGTCGGGTCTTCTTCATCGCACATCTCCCTGTTGGCAACACAGGCGGTTCTTCCTGTGCCCCCGATGGCCGCTCCTTGGCCATGGGCGGTTCCTTGGAATGATCCTTCACATTGTCCTCCGCCAAGCTTGGGACATTTCCTTTTGAGATGACCCAGCTCATTGCAATGGAAGCAACGAAGGTTACAGCCATTACCTTGGATAGGAACAAAATTATTGACATTGTTGGTTCTAGCTTTCTTACTTTGTCCCTGGTTTTGACCTTGAACTCTCTTTGCCTGGGACCTATACACTCCCTTGTTTTGCTCCTTATAAGACCAAGTCTTATTACTTCTTGGCCTGGTCTGCACTTCCTGTATTATGGGTGCAACTCGAATGAGTGGGTCCTAAAGATCTGTTGGGCGCATTGATTCAAGGCAGGTGTTTACAGCTGGGTTTAATCCAGCACAAAACTTTGACACCTGTTGTGTCATATCCATTTGTGGTGCATACTTCAAAAGAGAGACAAACTTTGAGTAGTATGCGTCAAGAGATAAACTAAATTGTTTCAGCTCATAGAATCTCATTGATCTTATGCGTGTGGTAGGCAGGTGGTAAGTATCTTCCTCACATAGCTCTTTTTAGCTTCTCCCAAGTAACGGACCCTTCTGATATCCCTTGGTCTCTGCACCATTTCTTCCACTAAAGTTTTGCTTCGTCAGTAAGCTTCAGCTTGGCAAGCATTGCTTGGTTGGCGGGTGCAGTACCTACCGCTTCAAAGTAATCTTCCATGGACTCGATCCAGATTTTGGCATCAGTTTGAACAGTCCTTCCCTTGCCATCAAATTCTGGTGGCTTGATTTGCTTGAGAAGAAACTTCTTCTCCTGAATCACGTTCGTACTTGGTGTAGGGGTCGAATTAGGGATCTGCACCTACCGTTGTGCCTGGGCTTGAGATTCTTAACGTTAACAACTCGCTAAACGTTTCTCACGTTACATTTCATGTCCAATTCAGCTTTCAGTCAAGAGACCTAATCACTTTACTTTTTTGTCAATACTCATAGTCAAGACAATCATTGATAAAAAGAGTCTTATTCCATTCATATGGACATAGCCCTTTCGGAGCACAATATTTCTTGGGAAGATGGAACAAGATGATACATTAATTTGGGGAGAATAAGATTGTGTTACATTGAGCTATGGGAACTGAGTAATAATATGGATTGGGGTCATGGATTTTTAAGAATCGATAGGTCATAGGAAGATTAGAGTATCCTTTCCTTTGGTACCCATTCTTCTCGTAACGTCCCAATACCTTGATTTTGTTGGCAGGGATTATTCAGGTCACTTCCTCGTACACATACTTGTTTTGCTTGACCTTTCAACCGTCGACATGTAGGGTTGTGTTTGTGTGAGCCTCAACAAAGATAAACAGCTTCACGATCTTCAGGTCCTCCAACCACTTGATTCTCTTTAGGTTGGTTCGAAGGTTTGCACATCGGTGGGCAGCTATGTAATAAATTCCTAAATCACTCGTCCATCTCCATTCCACGTACAAGGGTGAAGGATTGTAGATGCGGTCTAGGATATTTATCATATCGAACCTCCATCGATAATCCAAGGTATGCATCGCGGTCATAAACATAATGTGGAACACCAAGAATCTGTTCCATACTTCATGACTCTGCAAGTCAACATCGATAAGTAAGTAAGGAAATGTTCTTAACAGCGACATTTGCTCTACTTCTCCTCATTAAGTTTTCTTGCAAATATTACTTCCTCGTTGGTTACCAACTATAACGTGTCCACCTGTTCACTTGCAAGACACGTCTTAGTAGCCCATCGAAGAGAGAGTCTAGAAAGCACCACCGGCACTCCCACAGAATGTTACGGGTTTTGCAATCTAGGTTTTCCCGAGTCTGCCACGTAGGGGAAGCATTCTGGCCGTTCCCACTTAGGACCGACCTGAATCAGGGTTTTCCTAATGGTCAAGTTCCTAGAGAGTAACTAGCATCGAACCCCAGGCGAACTACTTTACGCAGAAATGTCAGGGCCAAAGTGGATTCATGTTGCACTTGGTTCAAGGAGAATGGAAAACGAGAGGGATGAAAAGCTCGACCTCTCTGCCCATAAGGCATAGTCCCATTCTGTTTTCCTAAAACAACATTAATTGGATTTCTAGTTTCCTAGATTCTAGGTCAACGTTCCTTGCTGTCAACTTCTTTGAGAAAAGTTCTCGGCCAATCGAGACCACCCATCCGTAGGATGAACCCATGGCCACATCCACCGCACTTTCCTCGGGATTACTTTATTTTTTTAATTATCTACAACATTTAGTTTGACATGCAAAAGTAGCTTCCTTAATTAGTCCGGTTTCTTCATGTAATCTTAGCACTGACATAGAAAACGAGTGTCAAACAAGTTTCTTTTCAACAAGTTATCTTATTAATCAGTCTTTTGAATACATCACAATAATCCATCCCATAGGCTAATCCCTAATCCGCCTGAAGGTGATCCATAATCCCGCCGAAGGCAATCCAGCAATCCTCAGGGATTACTAATCCAAGTTTCTGCCCGTAGACTAGGATGCGGGCCTCGAGATCCAATCCTGAGTCACGTCGGCCTCTTGTGTAGGACCGAGAGGCAAGGGATTTATGGCCAGAGCCCCCCTGGCACCCAAGCATCCTCCTACTCCAAGTACTACCCAACGGAGAGACCTCTCACGGCAGGTTCGATCCACGCTCCCGGCGCGGCTAACAACCCCCTTGGTTAGGGTCAGGCTGACATTCAGGGGTAACTAATGATGCATCTCCCTCCAGGCCTTCATCTTGAAGCATTAATTATCTTTCCATCTTAGTTCCTTGAGAAAAGAAATACAAACAATGCTCCTAAACTATAGAAACACAATCAAACCAGTGGTCATTTTATTTGGCCAACGGCTAAGGTATATTCCTTATCTCCGAATGTATCCAGCATTCGATCCGGGATCAATTGCAACTTGGCAAGATCCATAGGGTTTCATTGCTTGTTTATCCCTTTTTATCCTTGGGTTAGGGTTTATACCCTATTAACCCAAATTAACCAATACCTTAGGTTTCTTATGTTAAGATAGTAAATCCTGGGCAACTTCGTCGCCCCGTCTTGATTGATCCTTTGCTTGCAAGGCAATACATAACTTCCCCTGACTTGGCAAATTAGCCCAAAAAGGGTGATTAGCACGATGATTATTCATCCTCTTGCAAGTTAGACTTGCGCTAGAGCTTGCCAACCTTGTTCTAAGGAGTGGCAACTCTACTTTGTGACTTAACACAAAACCAAGTGACGTTGCAACTTGTTGCATCGGAGTCGCATTGAACTTGTGGGTTCAATCTCCCATCAATGACGTTTCTTGGTCAAGAAATATGTTTGGTCAAGATGTAGGGTTTGGGAGTCCTCTTGACCCAGCCCAACCCTAACCATACTAGGCCAATAACGTTTGGCCCTAGGGTTTCTAAACTTAATCAAAAGTTTAGTATTAGGTCGATCAATCCTTAGGGTAAAACCCTAGATCGTTATTGTATGGGTGTCCAATTAACCCAACATTCCATGAATGTGGGTAGGACCTTTAGTTTTGAAAGTCTCGACTTGGCGTCCCAAGTGTGATACTAGGCAGAATTTTCAACGTGCTAAACCCTACCTAGCACTTTGAAGCTTTTATCCTACCAACAAGTTATGCTTTTACGAATCCCTTGAGGGTTACAACATTACAAGTGATTTAGCTAAATAGTCTACTTGTCTTGAAACAAGAAAGATACTAAACTTATTCTAAAGGTGTAATAGTTGCAAGACATCACATTATGTGTAAATATGTGATTCATTACTTCTATGCAACTATAAGGTTTGCAATAACTATTTATTTTCCTTGCTAAAATCATGATGATTGACAATTTGGGGAATAACTTATATAAAACCTACATAGATTTACATCAAGGAGCTATGCCTACAATCTTTTGTTTAATGCAATTGAATTTCAGGCTTTAATATAACCTGCAACCTTTTCTAGGTACAACTTCGATGAATGAAAACTTGTGTAACAAACAGTGTCCATTCCATCATGAGTCTACACTTCTCCTTCCATCCTCCATAGCTTCTGGTTATGTCATGCTCTAGATCCCGCATTTCTAACATGGTATCAGAGCACAGTTGGGCATGGCATTGCTTCTCCAGCCTCTCTTGATTCTTCTGAACCTCCACCCAGCTCAGTGTTAGTGTATGACTTCTTTTCTCAACTCTACTCTCACTGAAGCTTCCATGGCAGCCATAGCCAGCAGCACCCTGTCAGATTGAACTGCTTATATCTCACTCCACAGGTCAAATCTCTTGGAGCTTCCTTCTGGAAAAGTATTCCCCAACTCATAAAGCTTCCCTATATCACATCAATCCAGGACATTGGACCATCTGGAGCTCAGCATTGTGAAAATCCCCAATCTCTGTTCTGTGTCTGCCATAGCCAGACAGGACCTACCTTGCTTGGAGCTTCCATAACTCTTCAACCAGGTAGAATTTCAACACAATTTCTTCTGGAGAAATGTTCCTTGGCTCAGGGCGCAGCTTCTTGTCACTTTAAACACCAACATTGATGATCTACAGCTCCAGCATTGCTCAAATTCGACCTCGCTGTCCAGATCTGCGCCGATTCTGTTCGCGGCACCTGCGCGCTGTATACTGACCACGATGTTGACAATCTCCATGGGGCTTTGGTAGCCCATGACATAAGCTTCCTAGATATGTAAAAAGTTTTGAAAATGATGCAGTGTAGCTCCTGCAATCAGCAAAAAACCAGGCCCCTGTCTCAGAAACCCTAATTCCACCATAGCCAAAAGCTTCAAAATCTTGACATTTTTCACTGTTTCTCTCACTGAAGTTATCAACAGTGATTTTAATCACTGAGCAATACTCTCTGAAGTTCGTTAAAGTACTGTCACTCAGATCTGAAGGCATCAGCATGAAATCAAGAAGGGGAAGATCACTTGGAGTAAAAGACTTTTGCAGATTTGGTATTCATTGACACTCAGTTAGTGCTTTTTAGCACTTGTGTCTCTCAATCAATTCTTCTGTTGCTCAAATCTAATAAAGTCTGAAGTTGATTTGCTACTGTTTCCGTAAATCTAACATGGGCAAAGACTCACCAAATGCTCGATTCAAAGGAGTCGGATTCCACACTTGGCAAACCCGCATCAAGCTCATCTTGATGAAGAAGGGTCTCTGGACCATCACAAATGGCAAAGAGAAGAAACCGCGGGACGCGGACCTTGCAACTACTTGGCAAAAGAATGATGACAGAGCCCATGCCATTATCAAATTGGAGCTAGATGACAGTTATATCCATCACGTGGATAACTGTGAGACCTCACAGGATACATGGAAAAGACTTGACACCCTGTTCGGTGCACAATCTAAATCATCAAAGTATGGTCTCCTAATTTAATTCTTCAGGCTTGAAATGAAGTCCAGCACATCACTTGCCACACATCTTAATTACATGGAAGGACTCCTAACCCAACTTGCAGGAATCAACATTAAAATGGATGAAGATGTTTGCATCGGTGTTCTCCTTAAGAGCTTGCCTCCTGAATATAATAACGTATCAACAACTTTAATCAACATGCCAAATCCTGAACTTGTTGATATCCAGGCATCACTGTTAGAAGAAGAAAAGAAGCTAAAAACTAAAGAAGAACCAAGTACCTCTAGAGATGAGCATGCATTATATGTTGGCAACAGGTACAAAGGCAAGAAATATCAGCTCTTTTGTGACTTCTGCAAAAGGACCGGACACACCGAGAAGTTTTGCCACGCAAGAAAGAGATCCCAAAAGGCCTATCTAGTCGCAGTTAAAGAAGAAGAAGAAAATGAAGCAAAGGAAGAAGAAGATGAAGATCACCAGGATCGGAAGGACAAGACTCATCAGTCCTTGTACTCTCATAATTCTGATAGACTGTTTTAATAGCCTTGTATTTTTTCCTTGCCCTAATGCTTCCTGCCATAAGCTATGTAAACTCCTTATGTAACTTGGCATTACAGTCCCTGTACACTTTGTGAGGCCCCTGTTACAGCCTCTGGATGTCCACCATGTTTATGGTACCCACACTTAGCTTTTTCTGCGACAGCCTCTGGTGTTTTGCCATGTCTGTGATATACCCACACTTTGCAGGTGGTTCTCATTACAGCCTCTACACACTTTGTGCCTTTCCTAGTTGTGATTGAGGAGGGGTGTTGAGAATCAGCAATCACACTCAAACAGCCTCTTTGTATGGAGTCTCAGGGTCAAGGACATGCAGGCTAACTTATCCCATATGCACAATGGTGCCTACTACAGTTTCCTACTTTCCTATAAAGCATTGTACTTGCTCCCTTTCTTAATGCAATGATAATACTCTTTTCATTTCAGTAAAGTGTCAATGTCATTGTCCACATACACAAGATTGTGTTTATGAGTCCAAGTCTCAATCTTGGAACCTAATTCACTTGTGTAACAAACAGTGTCCATTCCATCATGAGTCTACACTTCTCCTTCCATCCTCCATAGCTTCCGGTTATGTCATGCTCTAGATCCCGTATTTCTAACATATCTTTGAAGCCATTGAGACTCAACTATATTTTAGTACAGCTTACCATCCCCAAAGCGATAGTCAAATGGAGCGAGTCAACCAAGTCATTGAGGATATGCTAAGGGCACATTGTTGTCGTGAACCAAAAAGGTGGATTCAATACTTGCCACTGGTTGAGTTTGCCTACAATGCTTCTTATCAACAAAGCATTCAGATGACCCCTTTTCAAGCATTGTATGGGCATGAGTGTCGAAGTCCTTTAAACTTCTTGGATCCAACCTTGAGTGTTGAAGCTTCAAGGCAGATGCTAGAAGATATGGATGACCAAATGAAGTCAATAAGATAGGATATCCAAGCCTCCAAGGATAGACAGAAGGCATACACGGATTTGAAATGTCAAGATAGAACCTTCGCTGAAGGAGACGTGGTCTTCATTTGCGTATGCCCAAAGAAGAGTTCCCTATCCTTAGGTGAGTGCAAGAAGCTAAGTCCAATGTATTGTGGACCCTACAAGATCCTCAAGTGCCTAGAACCCAATGCTTATAGACTGCAACTCCCGGAGAGCCTAAAGGTTCATAATGTATTCCACATCAGTCTACTGAAGAAGTATGTACCTAATCCTAGCCATATACTTGATGATCAACAAGTTGTAATTCCTAGACAAGGAGTCCTTAAGCTATGGCTTGACAGGATCTTAGATGTTAGGGAGACGCAATTGAGATCTATAACCTTGCAACACCGTCATCATCATCTTTATCCTCACCTCCTTCAATCGGCACCATCACCCTCCTCTCTAATCATTTTCTCTCCGTCACATTCTGGCAATAGAAGCTCTTAGAAGCTTCTTTAGAAGCTTCTAAGGGTGGGCTTCCATAAGTCCCATTCCTACAAGCCTCCCCGGGTTTTTTAAAGAACCGCATTTTGGTGAAGAATTTTCCTGCACACGGGGGAGAGGGTAGATCTTGAGGTCGTTTACCAAGCTTAGAGGGAATTCGCAGATCTTGTAAGGGTGAAGGCAAATCCGGAGTCCAAACACACTACGTCTGCGATGGCTCCAAAATCCAAGTCGCAAGGCGCATGCATGGAAGATTCGAGCCCAAGTTTACATGAGGACATCCCCACGGATCCACACACCCAGGTTCTTGAAGTTTAATTCCACCTTGGGCATGTTTAAAATTCATAGGGAAGATATGAATATAAATTGCTTATTCATCTTATGAGCGTAGTTGCATGTTGCCATTTTGGTGCATTTCCAAAGTAATGAGCCTAAACGTATATTGCTTAGGGTAAAAGATGAAATTGTTAAGTGCATTTTTAATTGGCCATGGAAAGAATAAGTGTATGTTGCATTTAGGCAATAAATTCCTTGTTGTGATTTGGATGAGGAAAAATCATTAACATCCGTTTGATGTTGTCTGAAAAATTGCATAACATGGAAAAGAAACCGTGGACTTGCATGTTGCATGCGAATGGATCAAGTCGACATGAGTATTATAATATTCGTCTTGCATGAACTTCATTAACAATGTTGTATCTTGAAAAGAGATGCGTGTTACATATTCGCCATGCATAAATTTCATTTCGTCGAAGTTGCATGTAGAAAATGTTGCATGTCATATCAAAGCATGAAATTCAATTGCATTAAACGAAAGGTTGAAGGCATAGTTCCTTGATGTAAATCCTAGTAGGTCCTATGTAAGTTATTCTCAAAATTATCATGCGTAATGACTTTAGCAAGAAAAGATAGGGTTATTGCAAACCTTTTGGTGAGTAGAAGTAATGAATCGCATGTTTACATGTATGTGATGTCTTGCAACTATTTACACCTTTAGAACAAGATTAGCATCTCTAGGAAAGGATCGTTCCTTGTTGCAAGACGAATAGACCAATTTAGCTAAATCACTTGTAATGTTATATCCCCCTAGGGATTTGTATAAGCATATCTAGTTAGTACAATGAACACCTCGAAGTGCTAGCTAGGCTTTAGGCACGTAGAAATTCTGCCTAGTTTCGCACTTGGTCGCCAAATCGAGAGCCTCAAACCTAAAGAATCCTATCCACATTCATGGAATGGTTGGATTCAGTGAATGCCCATACACTAAAGATCTAGGATTTCTACCCTAAGGATCGATCAACCTAATGCTAAAACTCGAATTGAGTTTGGATACCCTAGGTCTGAACGTTGTCGGTCTAGTACAATTAGGGTTGAGTTGGGTAAGAAGACACCCCAATCCCTACATCTTGACTAAACATAATTCCTTGACTAGGAAACACTATTCAATGGGTGAAATAATCCCATGAGTTAGTTGCCACACTTGTGCAATAAGTTGCAATGTCGCATGGCTTTATAGTTTAACCACAAGTAAATTTGCCACTCCTTGGAATAAGGTTGGCAGGTTATAGCGCAAGTTTAACTTGCAAGAGGATGAGTAGACATCCTGTTACATCACCTTTCTTGGGCTGGTTTGCCAAGTTAAGGGAAGTTATGTATTGCCAGTAAGCAAAGGATCAATCAAGTTAGAGCGACATGGTCGCCAGGATTTACTGTCTTAACTTAAGAAGCCTAAGGAATTGGTTAATTTGGGTTGACAGGGTATGACCCTAACCCAAGGATATAAGGGTAAACAAAAAAACCCTTGGGGATATTGCCAAGTCGCAATTTATCCCGAATCGAATGTTGGATGCATTCGGAGATAAGGATTCACTCCTTAGCAGTTGGCCACATAAAAGACCACTCGATTGATTGTGTTTGTAACAGTTCAGGAGCATTGTTTGCATTGTTTGATCAAGGAACTAAAGATGGAAAGATAATTAATGCTTCAGGTTGAAGGCCTGAAGGGAGAGGCAGCATCAGCTACCCCCGACTGTCTACCTGACCCTAACCAAGGGGGTTGTTAGCCGCACCGAGAACGTGGACCGAACTCGCCGTGAGAGGTCCCTCCATTGGGTGCTACTTGGAGCAAGAGGATGCTTGGGTGGCAGGGGACTCTGGATGTAAATCCCTTGACTTTCGGGCCCTGCACAAGAGGCCAACACAACTCAGGATTGGATCTCGAGGCTCGCATACTAGTCTACGGGTGAAATCTTGGATTAGTAATCCCTATGGATTGCTGGATTTCCTTCAGGCGGATTATAGATTGCCTTCGAGTGGATTATGGATAGCCTTCGGGTGGATTATGAATAGCCTTTGGGCGGATTATGGATTATCCTATGGGCTGGATTATATGATGTCTTCCAAAGGTAAATAAGACCAATTCTTGAAAAGGAACTTGTTTAACACTGTTTTTCTATGTCAAGTGCTAAGATTATGTGAAGGAACCGGTGACTAATTGGCTAATTAAGGAAGTTGTTTTATGCGTGTCCAACTAAATGTGGTAGGTATTTAGACAGCTAAAGCTACCTTGAGGAAAGTGCGGCTGATGTGGCCATGGGTCCATCCTACGGATGGGTGGTCCCGGTTGGCTGGGAACTTTTCTCAAACGAAATGGACAGCAGGGAACTTTGCTCGAAGGAAATGAACAATCGGCAAGGCTGACCTAGAGTTCAGGTTACTAGAATCCTGATTTATGGTGTTTTAGGGGAATGGAATGGGACTATGCCTTATGGGTAGAGAGGTCAAGCTTTGCATCCCTCTCATTTCCCATTCTCCTTGAACCAAGTCTAGCATGAATCCGCTTCGACCCTGACGTTTCTACGTAAAGTAGTTCGCCTGGGGTTCGACGCTAGCTGTCGTTTTAGGAACTTGACCATTAGGAAAACCCTAATCCAGGTCGATCCTAAGTGGGAATGGCCGGATTACTTCCACTATGTGGCAGACTCGGGAAGACCTAGATCACAAACCCTGTAACATTCCATGGGAGTGCCAGGTGGAGCTTTCTAGAGTCTCTTCCCGATGGGCTACTAAGACGTGTCCTGCAAGTGAACAGGTGGACACGTTACAATACGCTCACATAAGAAGGCAATGGACAACCAATAGGCTTTATGTCCTGGATGCGGAAGCACTCACAGACTTTATGAATGTACTCCCTCTGTGACAAGTAGAGGAGTCCTTGATGCCTGTCCTGTCTATAATACACATACCAAGTATGTGAGCAGCCTGTCCCAGATCTTTCATCTCAAAGCTTTTCTTGAGCTGAGCCTTAAGAGCATCTAGCTCATCATGAGCTTTCCTTGCTATCAGTATATTATTCACATAGAGTACCAAAATCATTAATGAACCATCACGAGCTTTCTTCGTATAAAGACACGGATCCATAGCACTTCTGCTATAGCCCTATGACTGCATAAAGGCATCAAACTTATGATACCACTCCCTAGGTGCCTACTTCAAGCCATAAAGACTTTTCCTCAATTTGCACACTAGGTGCTCCCTGCTAGGTTCTACAAAGCCCTTGGGCTACTCCATATAAATCTCATCATGCAAGTCCCCAGGTAAGGAAGCTATCTTGACATCCATCTGGGATAAATCCAAGTCAAGCTAACTAACCAAAGCCAAGATTAAGTGCAGGGTGGTCATCTTAACCACAAGAGAAAAGACCTCATCAAAGTCCACACCATGCTCCTGCTTAAAACCCTTTACTACCAATCTAGCCTTGTATGCCGGCTTGGGGTGTCCAGGGTAACTTTTTAGCTTGTATACCCACTTGCATGGCAAAGACTTCTTGGCCATAGGCAAGGAAACCGAATCCCAAGTCTCATTCTTATGCAAGGAGTCTATCTTAAATTGCATAGCCCTCTCCTAGGAGTGACTATCACCCCTGTGCATAGCCTCATCATAAGTGAAAGGATCTCCTACATATGTAACCAAGACAAAATGCATCGAGGGCTGAAATCTATCATGTGGACGTCTGTCTCTAGTAGACCGTCTCACGGCAGGCTCTACTGCATGTCTAGCTGCCTGTCCAACACCCTGACCATGAGCATCTGCTGCAGCTATAGACTGTCAAACTGGCTGTGCAGGAGCTCTTGGCTCCTCCTAAAATATGACCCTGCGGATCTCAAAACTCTCTCAGGCTGCCTACGCATCTTGTCTTCATGGAAGACTACATCATGACTGCGGATGACTTTCCGTGCCTACGGATCCCAGAGACAGTAACCCATCTCGCTTGCATTCCCATAACCAAGAAAGATGCATTTGACACTATTAAGATCCAACTTACTTCTCTTGTCCCTAGGCACATGGCAAAATGCCTCACATCAAAAGACACGGAGATGCGCATAAGAGGGAGGTTTTCCAGTCCATACCTCCTTTGTAACTTGGAAATCCAAACCACTAGAAGGTGATCTGTTTATGACATGCACAACTGTACTGACTGCCTCAGCCCAAAAGCTCTGTGATAGGCCTGCATGGCTAAGCATACTATGTATACGCTCCTAGATGGTTCTATTCATCCACTCAGCCAAACCATTCTAGAGGGGGTGGTGTAGGGAGCGGTCAAGTGATGCTTAATACCCCTCTCATCACATAACTGCTCAAAAGCATGTGAGACATACTCACCCCCATTATTTGTCCTTAGGCATTTTAGCCTATACCCACATTGGTTCTCAACCAATGCAAGCCATCTTTGAAACACAACCAAGATATCGGATTTCAACTTAATGGGATAAGCCCAAACTTTTCATGAAAATCATCTATGAAAGTAACGAAATATTTTGCACCACCCAAAGACTGACAAGGCATGGGCCCACAGACATCCAAATGTACCAATGCCAAGGGCTCACTCATGCATGGCCTACCAGACATCTTATGTGTAGACCTAGTCTGCCTGCCATAAAGACAATGCTCACATGAATCAAAACATGCATAATCAAGGGGCGGTAAGTACTGCAAACCAGAAAGCATTTTCATTCCCTTCAAAGACATATAGCCCAAACGGGCATGCCAAAGAGATACATGCGGGGTAGAATCCACAGACAAAACATGATCAAGGAAAGAGGCGAATACAATCAAGGGATAGAGATTGCCAGTCTTGGCACCTCTCGCAATCACAAGTCTCTAGTAGCCCATAACCGGAGGCAAAGAGATATGATGGTTGGAAATTTCAATGGTGGTTGCCCTATTTGCCTAGACATATGGACTGAAATAAAACTCTGAAATAATGAAGCAATACCTCAATGTCAATGCCTTGATGGTGCCTCAATAGGCCGTGAAGAAGCTCGAGAAGCCGAGGAGTGACGAGAGCTCAAGAGAATGAGCTATGGTTGCCGGGAAAGAGACCCAATGCGAGTGGGGAGTCAATGGGAAGCTCAAGAGAATGAGCTATGGCTGCTGGGAAGGAGACCCAATGCAAATGGGGAGTCGATGGGAAGCTGAGAATGCCACGAGCCAAGCTCAAGAGTCGAGAAGTTGTGCTTTGATGCCAATTGAAAAGTGACAAGGATCAAAGCTTGCACTTGAGAGCTATGGTGGGAGAGCAAGTGCAAGAAAGAGAGAGACAAGAAATGGGAACTCCAATAGTCACAATATGTGACCGGGCCTTCCTTTATTCAAACTGTCACTAAAAGAATAAAGAATAAAGTAAAGGTGACGGGCGTTGGCCACCTGCAATGTGCAGTGGTGGTGATTGTTAGTGTAGAAATACATGGGTGGCTAGGCAGAGGCGCCTTTACCCCCAACACTTCCATTTGAGAAGTGGGGCATTGACTTTGTGGGTCCTATCACCCCGTTGTCTACTACTCAAAAGAGGTATATTATTGTAATATATCAAATGCAATTTTTTTAAAAAAAAATTTCCCTCCCGACTGTCGTGTTGTAAGGGGAGGGAAATAGAATGGAGGGCTAAGCTCCTTCGTGGAGCTCGGCGCCTTCCACCGCCATGCAGATTGACACATAAGGAGGGGGAGGATTCCCCTCCCTCCCCTATTTAAGAGAGGGGTTGCTCCCTCCATGAAGGAAAAAAAGTAGACGCTAAACGCCATCTACCAAAAGGGAGGGAGGGAAGGCTGCGAGACAGGCTGCAAAGGACGTCGTAAAAGAAGGCTGCATAAGGCGTGAGTGAAGGGAGATGGTGACCTGACTATGGGAGGCATTGACGCTGCCCTTGTAGAGGAAGGAGGAGTGGAGGACGAATCGCCGTGCTGCGCCGTGGAGGAGAGGGAGACACCAGTGACACGTCGCCGCCTGGGCTCGTTTAGCCGCCGCCAGCAATCCTCCAAGTCGCCACGCCACCACGTGCTGCCAGAAGCTTCTTAGAAGCTTCTCTAGGAAGCTTCTAAGGGGGCTCCTCTAAGCCCCCCTTCCCGTGGAGTCCCTATAAAGCCCATTTTACTCCCAAGATTTTTAAGTCCCCTTCCTATTGGATCCACCACAAGTCCATTTTATCTCCAGGGATTTAAAGCCCCTTCCCATTGGAACCCTCCAAAAGCCCAATTTCCTCCCTCGTGTCCCCTTTGTACACACCCTTCCCCCCCCCCCCCGTGGTATAAGCCCCTTTCACCCTTCACCTTTCCCCTTTTATCCTTTCGCCCTTGTGTCCTAAGACCCCTCCAATAACCCCCCTTCCTATACCTTTCACTCCCGTAGATAAATTGATATCTATAATTCAGGTTGAAGGCCTGAAGGGAGAGCCAGCTTCAGTTACCCCCGACTGCCTGCCTAACCCTAACTAAGGGGGTTGTTGACCGCACCAGTCAAGTGGACCAAACCCGCCACGAGAGGTCTCTCCGTTGAGCACTAGTTGGAGCAAGAGGATGCTTGGGTGCCAGGGGGGCTCTGGCTATAAATCCCTCGCCTTCCGGGCCTTGCACAAGAGGCTAATGTGACTTGGGACTAGATCTTGAGGCCCGCATACTAGTCTACGGGCGGAAACTTGGAATAGTGATCCCTGTGGATTGCTGGATAGCCTTCAGGCAAAATGTGGATAAGCCTACGGGCTGGACTCTTTGTATTTCAAAGATAAATATGATAACTTCTTAATAAGGAACTTGTGTGATATTGCTTTTCTATGTCAAGTGATAAGATTACGTGAAGGAACCAGTGGCTAACGGGTTAATTAAAGAAGTTGGTTGTTACATGTCCAACTAATGTGTTAGGTAATTAAATAACTAAAACAACCTGAGGAAAGTGCAGAGGAGGGGCCATAGGTCCGTCCTATGGATGGGTGGTCCTGGTTGGCCGAGAACTTTTCTCAAATTCACGATGGACAGCAGGAAGATCGTCAAAGAACACGAACATCTAAAGCGTTGAGCTAGAGTTATGATTAAACTCGATTTACGCTATTTTAGGGGAACGGAATGGGACTATGCCTTATGGCAGAGAGGTTGAGCTTTGACTCACTCTCCTTTTCCATTCTCCTTGAACCAAGTGCAGTGTGAATCCGCTTCGGGCCTGGCGTTTATGTGTAAACTAGTTCGCTTAGGTCTGACGCTAGTTGCCGTTAGGAAATGACCAATAAGAAAAACCCTAATGTAGGTCGATCCTAAGTGGGAACAGCCAGAATACTTCCGCTACATGGCAGACGTGGAAAGCCCTATATCGCAAACTCCGTAACATTCCATGGGAGTGCCGAGCGGAGCTTTCTAGTCACCCTTTCCGATGGACTGCTAAGACGTGTCCTGAAGATACAAGTGGACACGTTACAGTTGGTATCAGAGCAAACCAACAACGGAATTGTTTTATGAAATCTTAATAAGATGAAGTAAAGAATATGTTGATGTTCCAAACATTTCCTTACCTTCAATGCTGTCTTGCAGAATTATGAAGTGTGGAACAAGTTCTTAGTATTTGGAATCATGTTTATGACTGCAATGCATTCTCCGCATTACCGACAAAGGGTTGAGATGATGAACATCCTGGAGCAAATCTATAATCCATCACCTTTGTACATGGAACAAAGATGGACGGGTGCTTCAGGAATCTACTATATAGCCGCCCATTGGTTTGCTTATCTACAAACCAACCTAAAAATGATCAAGTGGTTGGAAGACCTGAAAGTCGTGAAGCTGTTCATTTTTGTGGAAGCTCACGTAAACTCAACTTTACATATTCGAGGTCGGAGGGTTGAGATGAACTCATATGTATATGAGGAAGTAACTCGTGTAATCTCCATTGATAGGATTAAAGTGTTAGGGCGCCATGAAAAGAATGGATTCCAAAGGAAAGGATATCCTAAACTTCCAATGAATTACCAATTCTTGAAGATCCATGACCCCAAACCATAGTATTATATAGTTCCTGTAGATAAATGTAATATAACGTTGTTCTCCCCAAACTAAATGTAACAGTTGGCTTATCATCACAAGAAATGTTGTATTTCGAAAGGGCTATGCCCATATAAATACAAATAAGGCTTCTTTCTATCAATGTCTGATTCTGCATTAGAATTGATAAAAAGTTAAGTAGTTACATTGCTTACGTGATAGCAGAATTGAAGACGTAATATAATCAATAATGATTATCATATAGTAACGTTAAGAAACCTTTATCCAGGCACAACCCTAGGTATAGGTTCCTAGTTCGCCTCCTACATCAAGTACTATTGTAATCCAGGAGAACAAGTTCCTTCTCAAGCAGATTAAGCCACCCGAGTTTGACGGGAGAGGTAGATTCGTCCAAGCTGATGCTGAAATTTGGATTGAATCCATGGAGGATTACTTCGAAGCAGCCCCTACTGCACGTGCCAATCAGGCTATGCTCTCCAAGCTAAAGCTCACCGGCGAAGCCAAGCTTTGGTGGAAGCAATGGTGCAGGGATCAAGGGATCGCGGAGGGATCCGTCACGTGGGAGAAGCTGAAGAAATCCGTGCAAGGAAGACACCTACCACCTGCATATCGCACGTAGAAAATGAATGAGTTCTACGAGCTAAAAAAGTTGGGGCTCAGGCTTGATGCATACTATTCTAAATTTGTCTCACTTCTAAGTATGCACCACAAATGGACATGACACAACAGGTGTCCAAATTTTATGGGGGTTTAAATCCGCCAGTAAATACCTGTCTCAAATCTATGCATCCATCAGATATTCAAGATGCACTCATTCGAGCGGCGCCTATAATTCAGGAGGTACAGTCTAGACCAAGGTGTAACAAAACTTGGTCTTATAATGACCCAAACAAGGGAGCATTCAGACCTCAAATGAAGAGAGTTCAAGGTCATAATCAGGAACAAAGAAAGAAAGCAAGGAGTAATAACATCAACAACTTTTTTCCTACTCAAAGCAATGGCCGAAACCTCTGTTGTTTCCACTGCAATGAACCCGGTCACTTCAAGAGGCAATGTCCCAAGCTTGGTGGAGGACATGGCCAAGCGCCTTTCCAAGGAATAGGTCGTGGTCAAGGAGCCGCTACCCAAGGCAAAGAAAGAACCGCCTGCATTGCCAATAGGCAAATGTGCGAAGAAGAAGAAGAAGATCCGACCATGGAAGCAGAGTTTGAAAGGGCAACAGTCCATGCCGCTCTACACAAGAAAGGGCCGAATCGCCAGTTCTCAGTGATTCAGACACCATCGGACTATCAAGGTAAAAGTTTCAAGACCTTGATTGATTGTGGCAATACTCATTCCTTTATCTCTCCAACATGTGCAAAAAGATTAGGAATAGCCACAGTAGAAGCACCTACCTTGCTTGTGGAATTGGCAAATGGTCGTGAGGTTACATGTACTAGGCAAGCTGCTAAGGTGGAATTCTTTCTGGGAGGAAAGAAGACTTCAGTCAAATTCAGAGTCATGAATATAGGTATCCATGAGTGTCTACTCGGAATGGATTGGCTTAAGCCTAATGACGCCCACATTCATTGTGGAAAGGGTCAAGTTTCCTTTCGAAACTCTGAAAGGGAATTAGTCACAACTCAAGGTAAGGCTGGAGTACCAAGAATCCAATTGGCCAAAGTATCTCAGATCATAAAAGGAGTCAGAAAAGGATTACCTATCTACTTGATCAAACTCAACAAGTTAGATCAGAAGCAAGAGTCTAGTGAAGGACCTTCTTGGCTAAAGGAATACACGGACGTATTCCCTGAAGAGTTGACAGAATTCCCACCTCAAAGAGAAGTGGATCATGAGATTAGGTTAGTACCAGGAGCTGCACCAATTGCAAATAGACCTTATAGAATGTCCATACCAGAAGCAATTGAGCTGAAGAAACAACTCAAGCAACTACTAGATCAGGGCTACATCTGGCCTAGCAGTTCACCGTGGGGAGCTCCAGTACTACTCCAGAAAAAGAAAGATGGGACACTTGGACTATGTATTGATTACCAAGGATTGAATCAATCAACGGTCAAGAACAAGTACCCTATTCCTAGAATAGATGAGCTTCTTTATCATCTTCAGGGTGCAAAGATCTTCTCCAAGATTGATCTCAGGTCAGGTTACTATCAGATAAGGATCAAGGAAGAAGATATCCCCAAGACGGCCTTCAATACAAGATATGGGCACTTTGAGTTCCTAGTTATGTCATTCGGACTTACGAATGCACCTGCCACCTTCAACAGGTTAATGTAGGATATCTTTAGGCCATATCTTGATGATTTCGTGCTTGTCTTCTTCGACGACACTTTAGTCTATTCCAAATAGGAAGAAGATCATGAACCCCAACTTTGGATTGTCCTTGAGACAATGAGGTCACATAAGCTGTATGCTAAGATGAAGAAGTGTGCATTCTTCAAACATCAGATTGAATACCTGGGATTCATAGTATCAGTGAAAGGAATCTCAGTGGACCCAGCCAAGGTCAGAGATGTGCTTGAGTGGCCAATACCAACATCCATCAAAGAGATACACAGCTTTCTTGGATTGACAGGATGGTATAGGGTCTTTATCAAAAACTATGCTTTGATTGCAGCACCTCTGACTGACTTATTGAAGAAGCAAACTTCCATTGCATGGTCAACTCCCGAACAAAATAGCTTCGACAGATTGAAGCAAAGTTTGGTATTAGCACCTATCCTAAAACTTCCAGACCTCAATAAAGAGTTTGAGGTAGTAACTTATGCTAACATACTTGCCTTGGGATGTGTGCTCATGCAGGAAGGTCATCCTGTAGCATATTCTTTAAGGAAACTAAAGAGTCATGTGAGGAATTATGCTACGCATGATCTGGAATTGCTAGCTGTCATCCATGCTCTAAAGCTTTGGAGACACTATCTGTTGGGTAACAAGTTTACTCTAGTAACTGACCATAAGAGTCTCAAATGGATCTTTACCCAGAACGAGCTCAACATGAGTCAATGTCGGTGGATTGAAGTACTAGAAGAGTATGACTTTGAAATCAAGTACCAACCACGAAAAGAGAATGTAGTTGCCGAGGCACTCAATCGCAAGGCATTCCTTAATTCTCTAATCCTACAGAATCCATCAACAACCAGATCTCTAGCTACAAAAGTATCTATGCCAAACAATCCAATACTTGAGTTAGCTAGAGAGGATGCATGCCATGATCCGTCCTACCAAAAAATGCTAAGGGAGATCTCTATCAAGGATCAGAACCAAAGGTTACAGGCAAACTATCAAGAATTTTCTATTAATAGTAGACTTTTCTACTATAGAACAAGGCTACGTATACCAGCAAGCCAGTCACTTAAGCAGAAGATATTGTGGGAAGCTCACGATTCCCCTTTCGCAGGACATCCTGGCTATGCCAAGACTCTCAATGCAGTTAGGAAGAGCTACCATTGGGAGAGGCTTAAAGGTGATGTTCTCAAATATGTCACCGAGTGTTTATCTTGTCAACGTATCAAAGCCGAACATGTCATGATGCCAGGGAAACTACAACCGCTTGACATTCCCCAAGTGAAATGGGAATTCATCAGCATGGATTTTGTTGTAGGCCTACCCCAAGTCCAGGGAGGATACAACTCTATCATGGTTGTGGTTGACATGTTCACTAAGGTTGCACACCTTATTCCAGTAAAGACAAACTATAAAGCCTCAGACATTGCAAGATCGTTTATCAAGGAGATATTCAAGCTATATGGGTTACCCAGAAGAATCATTAGCGATCATGATTCTCTCTTCACGTTACACTTCTGGAGAGCTATCTTTGAAGCCATTGGGACTTAACTCTGTTTTAGCACCGCTTACCATCCCCAAATGGATGGCCAAACAGAGCAGCTAAATCAAGTCATTGAGGATATGCTAAGGGCATACTGCTGTCGAGAGCCGAAGAGGTGGATTCAATACTTGCCTTTGGTTGAGTTTGCCTACAATGCTTCTTACCAACAAAGCATTCAGATGACCCCTTTCCAAGCATTGTATGGTCATGAATGCAGAAGTCCCCTAAACTTCTCAGATCCAACCTTAAGGGTTGAAGCTTCAAGGCAGATGTTGGAAGAAATGGATGACCAAATAAAGTCAATAAGACAGGATATCCAAGCTGCCAAGGATAGACAGAAGGCATATACGGATTTGAAACGTCAAGATAGAGTCTTCGAAGAAGGAGACATGGTCTTCATTTGCATACGCCCTACAAAGAGTTCCCTATCCTTAGGAAATTGCAAGAAGCTAAGTCCAAGGTATTATGGACCGTACAAAATCCTCAAATGCCTAGGGCCTAATGCTTATAGATTGCAACTCCCTGAGAACCTAAAGGTTCACAATGTATTCCATATCAGCCTATTGAAGAAATATTTACCTAATCCTAACCATGTACCTAGCGACCAACAAGTTGTAATGCCTAGTCAAGGAGTCCTTGAACTAAGGCCTGACAGGATCTTAGATGTTAGGGAGAGACAATTGAGATCCAGAACCTTGAAAGATTATCTCATCTAGTGGAAAGATTATCCCAAAGAGGATGCCACTTGGGTAGATGAAGGCACTCTCAACCATCAATATCCCTAGTTTATCTCGAGATGAGGACATCTCGATTCCTCTAAGGGGAAGAGAATGTAACGTTCTAAATTTTCTCGCGTGAACTACCTCTTATAGGAAATAAGGAAAATGATATAGCAATTTTATTTTATTTTTTTACTAAGGATAATGGGAATTTTTTTTCCTTATCCCCCCCAGCCGCGACGATCGTGCTAGAGGGGGAGAGGGAAATAGAAGGTCCAACAAGCTCCTTGCTAGAGCTTGCTCACAATTGAGGCCATGCAAATTGACACATAGGACAGGGAGGATCCCCCTCCCCTCCATTTTTAAAAAGAGGGGTGGCCGCCGGAGATGGAAAGGAGGACGTTGCCACTAGTCATAAGGGAGAGAGAGAGGGTTATTACCCACGGCTCAGGGATAGTAGCCATGACGTGAAGAAGAAGCTGATACGCGGGCAAGTGGTGAGCTGGGTGGGCACCGCTGTGAAAGGGAGTGAGCACCGGCTGTGGACATGGGACTAGGCTGCCGAGCAGCCAGCGGGAGTCGCCGCCAAACTGCCAGAGGGAGAGTAGGGAAGATTGACGCAACGCCGTCGGGCCCTGACATCCCAATCCACGATTCCCCCTAGCTCTGGAGCCTTCACCTTCATTTTTGCCATCGATAGACGGAACTCACACCCCCCCACGTAATCTTCTGGAAGTTCAGAAGTTTCCAAGGGGGGGCCTCCTTAATCCCCCCTTCCTGTGCCTCATCAAATCCCCTACCCCCAGGTTTAAAATCCTCTTAAGCCCCCTTTCTTTTGGGCTTATCATCCCCCCCCCCCCCCCGGTGTTTAAAATCCTCACACGCCCCTTAGGCCCTTTCCCATGAATGTTGGAAAACCACCCTTTTCCCCCCGTGCTTAATCCTTTAAACCCCTTTCCCTTCACCTTGAAGTCCCCCCCCCCCCCGGTTTTTAACCTTTATAAGCCCCCTTTCCCCCCTGGAAGAACTAAGGCCTTAAAGGTCTTATTACCCGTGTGTTTTATCTCTTGAAAACCCTTTCACCCCCCCCCCCCCCCCCCGCGGTGTTTAAAGCTCGTAAGCCCTTTTTCCCCCTTAGCCTTCCCATGCTTCCCGTGGGTTTTGAAACCCCCACCCCCCCCCCCCCCCATTTTATAAATTTCCTTAAGCCCTTTCCCTTGGACTTTGGGATTACTCCCCATTTTCCCCCATGGTTAAACCCCTTAGCCCGTTCCTTGCCTATGCAAAATACCCTTGGGGCTTTTGTTCTTTTTCCCCACTCGTAAAAGAGAAGAAGAGTGTTGAAGGTTTTTTTTTAACACCTCCCTTTTCCACTGAAAAATCCTCGAGGGAGCCTTCTAAAACTACTTTCGACGGACGGTGCAAGGGAGCGACGGTGGAATTCCAAAGAGGAGTCGTAAAGCTGCTTCCACATTCGGAGGACTACAATTGCGATGCCTCCTAAGAAAGTCCAAGGCGCAGCCGTGGGAGGGTCGTCTCCTGGCATCCACGTGGATATCTCACCCCAAGCCCAGGTTTTCCTTCTTAATTTTTATTTGATATTGTTGTAATTCAATCATGCAAGGTTAATTGTTAGAAATAGGATATATTTTCATCCTATTTCTTCACAACGAAGGAACTTAGTGATCAATACTTTTAAATGAAACATGCAAATTAAGAAAGCATAAATGCATTTCTAGCAAATAGCTTATGCATTGAAATGAATTATAAGACTAGATTATTATTCATTAAAATAGTATACTTCAGTTAAGCCTAGAAGTATAAACTGCATCTCGCACTTTTAACCCATATCGCAATGAATCATCATGGAAAGAGCAAAGCAATAAATGATTCTTACGATGCATAAACTCTATGAAATTATCATTGTCAACTGCATAAATTAGCAAGAAAGAGGTTGCTTATTTAGTATGAATTTTGTTCGCAAAGAAAAGGGAAGATTAGTTGAAATTAACCTAACCTATGCCTAACCTCAAATCGATAATTTAGGGTTGAAAAATAAATTTACGCATAGACAACAAGTCATGTAGAAATGATCCCGTAATTATTCTCTAGAGTTAAACAAATTGGCATAAACCTAA
>NW_028229517.1:2618395-2668456 GCF_053477565.2 Lygodium microphyllum
ATGTATGTCCTATTCCTTCGGCTCAACTACATATGCTTCCCATTACCTTTTGAGTAGCATTATCGACAAATGTGACAAAGTATTTCTTTTCTCCTAGAGATAACCTTGGCATTTGACATACATTGGAATGTACTAACTCTAGAGGCAAATATTTTAGTGAAAGAAACTTTTTATGAGATGTCTACGCATGCTTACCATAAACGCAATGATCATAGTGCTCAAAATCAACATAACAAAGACAAGGAAAGTAACCCAAATGAGAAATTACTTTCATTCATGTTTGACTCATGTTTCCTAACTGGCCATGCCACAAGGAAACACTTGGCTACTTGGTCATGACGGCAACAACATGGTCACTTACACTAGATACATGAAGTGGATACAAAGTATCACTCTTGCAACCTCTCGTAATAACCCTAGATCCCTTACAGATATTCCATTTCCCATCACCAAAGGTGATATGAAAATCATCATTATCTAGCTAACTAGTACTAATCAAGCTCTTCTTAAGCTATGATACATTCCTTAGATTGTGAAGAGTGAAGATAGATCCATGCTGAAACTACAATTGCACACTACCAATGTCTACAATGTCACATGCATAATTGTCCCCAAGATGGACAACACCATGTCGACCTCCTGTATAGTTTGTAAACCACCATGGTGAGGGGTGACATGAAAAGAGGCACTTGAATCCAAAATCCAAGCATGCATGTCATCATCCATATTGGCTATCAAAACATGTGCACTGAAACAAGAAGAGAAAGAGAGTACATGATTTATTGCATCCTTTTCTATCAGATTTTCCTTTCTATAATGATTTGCCTCTAGTATATGCAAAGCACTGGAAGACTTACTAGATGCATTATTCTATCAATTCATTTCATCCATGAGTAGAGCATTCTCTACATCAGCATACAGAAACATAGCATTAGAATTGCTCAAAGGTATCCTAGTTCTCTGGCAAAGTGCAACGCAAGAACATAGCTTTGAACTCATAATCAAAATTGAACTTTAAAGTGGAAAGCTGGCTAAAAATGGAGTTAAACTCACCAAGGTGAGTAGACATTTCCGTACCCTCTTTCATAAGCAAATCCATGAGTTTCTTCAGCTAGTAGACTTTGCTTTTAGCACTCTTTTGGGCATACAATTCTTCTAGTCGCTTTCAAATGTCATAAGAAAAATCCAACCCTTCAATGCTAAACAGCAAGGCATCAAAAATTGATAGCTCAATGGTCAAGCATGCCAGCTCATTCAACTTATCACAGTTGTCCTACTCTACATGAGCTGGTTTTGTTCCCTTTACTTTAATCATCTTTTCTTGCTTCTTTTGCAACAATATATTATAGCACTACTTTTCCAAATTGCAAAGTTGTGTGCTCCTTCAAGCTTCTTGATATGCATAAGATGATTGTCACTGTTGCTAGCCATGATTCACAGTCAAATAATTGTATGCCAGTAAATGAAAGCTAATGCCAAGAAATGGAAGCTCCAAAATCCACTCAGTAGTATGTTAGGAATATCCCCAAGTATGTAGAAGCAAGAACATACATCAATTCATTGCCCAAAATACCTCAAAAGCTTTCAATGACAGTAAACATACAAATTTCTTGACAAAAACAGAGTGCAGTCTTGAAATTCTTGACAATACATGTGGTTGTCTGGCAATTCAGGAGTGCATTCTTAACATTCAAGAAAAATCTGCCTTGAAAATTCAGAACTAAAATAATCTCTCAGACTCACTAAGATTGAGCTCTAAAGATTATGCAAAGTTGCTCAAAACATCACCATAATTTTCTTGCATAGAAACATATCAAATTTCCAGACAATGAGATATGTCGTCCTGAATATGCAGGAAACTATCTTGAATGTATAGCAATAGACATGTAGGTAAAGATGATCCAAAAATGATCTTTAATCACTGCTCAAATGGATTTTGGAATCAAATCCAAGCATGTAACATTAACCACAAGCATGAATACTTGGTTTATAATGCCCGAGACCAAGTCTATAAGCAAGATATAATGCATACATAGTCAAAATGTAATTCAGCTATGTTATTCCAACAACCAAATATGTTTGCAAAATGAGCCAAATCCTTGACAAGATTGGCTCAAAATGGCCTCAAGACAATGCCACATGGCTTCTAGAGCGTCTAGCATCAAGATACATCCAAATAGCTATCATATGAGCATTAATCTCAAGAGAGCAGGTGCTACCTTGTTTATTACAAATCTCAATATAGTGTATTTTAGACTTGAAGCTGAATGTATATCAGCCCCAAGTGTAATATTACACTTCAATGCTTAATGTTAAGAACTAGATGCAAAGTGTGGAGAAAAACCATGATGCAAAATGAAGAGGAGCATCTCTACTGTAGGTCCTGAGCACATGTTGAAAACCAGATTTTCATACCCATGCTGATGGCGCCTTCAACCTTGAAGAGAGTGGAATACTTGTCCAAGTGTTGGAGTGATGGGGAGGGTTCCCAAGTGGACAATGATGGCTACTGACAAGCTCAAATGAAGAGGGAAGCTTCAAACCTTCCTATCCTGCTTGTAGTCTCTTCACAATGAACTCTTCTTCAACTTCAAGCTCCTACACCTGAAGAAATGCCAAGCTCTTGATTGTCTAAACCAAGCTCAGATGCCACTTTTTTGAGTTAGCTGCAATGGAGATTCTGTGTGGAGATGCAGGTTGAGAGAGAGAAGAGTTAGAGAACATGCTATTTGTGGTACTGAAGAGTGTACCTCAATTAATGATTTTAGATAGGTATGTGTACTATGTACAGCCTAGCCCTACATGTGAACATAGGCATTGCCCTTTATCCGAACACCCATCCAATAATTTTGGCACACTCTGTAGTTAACTAGATCCTCAAGGACTTGCAAAGACACCAAGTCCAACATCAGCCCCTACATATAATAAGGCTTCAATTTATTGAATTTTACTTTATTTTTGAACTCTATCCCTTACAAATCAACTAAAAGGGTTATACATCCATTCATTCCTATACAAACAATCTTTTATAAGGACCATCCCATTTGGGTTCTAACTTATGTGGGAAGAGATCATGGGATGGGCAACATAATATATGACCAATGGATCCTTAGAAAATTTATACTTCTTAGCTTAAAAATCATGAAGCATTTTCATTTACTTCTTTCCTACTTCATGATGTAACAAGGCTTGCAACTGAATCTTGTCACAAGATGTGCAAGGGAAGTGAGTCTTTCTTACAATGGTTCCTCTTCACCCAAAACCTTATTGTAGGCAGCTCAATCTCCAAATGTGGAACACATTCTTCCCCATACACTAATTTAAAATGGATGTGGCCCATAGCTCTTTTGAATGTTATATTATAAGCCCAGATAGCCACATATAACTTCTTATCCCAATCATGCATACCTTTGAATACAGCCTTGGATAAAATCCCCACAAGCTACTTATTGGTACTCTCTATTTTCCCATTAGCTTAGGGCTTGTAAGGCATGGTCTTATTATGTTTAATCTTCAAAGCTTCCATCAAATCCTCAATCCCTTTATTCAAAAAATGTGTTCCATGGTCAAACATAAACTCCTTAGGTGGACCAAAACAACAAACAATCTACTCCAAAGTAAAACTAGCCATTTGCTTGGCATTATCCTTTATCGTAGCACAAGTTCAAACCACTTCCTTAAATATTCTATTGCCACAATGATATAACGCTTCCGTGTAGTTGACAAAGGATATATAGGTCCAATGAAATCAATGGCCCACTTCTCAAATGGTAGTTTAGCAATTATATGAGTTAGTGGGTGCTTCCTATTCTCCCTATTGCTATGTCTCTGACATGTATCACATCTCTTGACATATGCAAATGTATCCTAGAAAATGGATGGCTATTAATATCCATCTCACAAAGCTTTTTGTGCAATCAACCATCTAGTAAAGTGCCCTCCACAAGTGGAGGCTTGAAACTCTTCCAAGATAAATGGAACCTTATTAGACATAATACATCAATAGTAAACATCATCAATCTCTTGCCAATATAGTGTTCCTACAATCAAGGTAAATTTCAAGGCTCGGTGTCTAATTTTCCTCTTTTCAACCTTTGACAAAGCGGCTTAGTCTCTCCTATGGATAGATATTGTGTTATGGCAGCATACTAGGATGCAATGGAGACCTATAGATTTTGAATAGATCCTTGAGGTCACTATCTCCAGCCAAGACTTCCTTTGGCTCCTTGAAATCTACAAGACATTGAAAGATGCCCTACAACTTTGGTGACTTTCTCCTAATTTCATAGTCAAACTCTTGTAAAGTGATCAAACACTTTGCTAAGCAGTAAGGTTGCTGCAACTTATTCATCAATAGCCTCAATCCCTCTATCTTTGTATAAAATACTGCATTTTCATATACGATATAGAGCCTGAATTTCTTCATTGGAAAGACCATCCGAAGGTACAATTTCTCCATGTAGGTATAATTAATCTCGAACACCCCCAATTTGTGACTAGCAAATGAAATCTGATGATGGTACCACTTCTTCTCCCAAATCTGGGCTAAAAAAAAGCTAATACTATTGTAATAAATCACAAATTCTTAGCATAAATGCCTTAGTCTAGGGTAAGTATAAAAGGTGGAGGTGTAACATGTGTAGCATCTTTTTGCCATTTTACAAACATAACTTGTTTGAGGTCTCAACCTCCCACTATCTAAGAGGGTGAATACTCTTGGCCACCATAGCTTGGGGTGCATACCTTGTTGCAGCCTCTCATCATTTGATTCTCAACCAATATTGGTAAAATACCATTTCTTGCCAAGCCATCTTGGCTATGGCTTCTTGGAATTTTATGACTATTTCTTACATTTTCAGTTTAAAGGCTTGTTGTTGAATTTAGCTTCATTACTGGTGAACAGATCGATCGCCGTATGTGCGCATAGTGAGCGTCAGAAGGTCCCTAAGAACAAAAGAACTCTACTTTTTACACAAAAACCAATGAAGAAAGCTTGCATGATATGAACAAGAGACCAGTTGAGTGCAATCTCCCCCCATGCCTTGTGTGACCGCTCCACAAAGCATGTCTTTTATATATTATTCATCTTCAAGCTCAAGAAATAGCCCAATTTACAAAATAGTATGCTTTAGCTTTTTTGTTTGCTTTTGTGCCACTAAAGAATTAAAGCTATTGGGCGCCCAAGAAGTCAAATGGTACCCAAATACAATGTCCAATATAAATATTTAAATTGTGCACCCATGCGCATACAAAAATAATAAATAAATATCAAGCGCTTTAATAAATAAGCGCGACAAAATATAGGCACCATGCCTAAGATACGCACCCATAAAGAATTGATGATAATTTGAATACACGCTATCCTCCAATGCTTCCCACTACCACCGCTGCTTGCTCTACACATCAACTGAAGCATTCACAATTGTTAGAAAAATAATACAATTAAACCGATAAAAGTGAATATCTAGCAGTCTTCAGCTACAAAAATAAATTGGTTAGAAATCAATCCTAACCTTAATTTATTACGAGTGCGTACTCTAAACTCATAAATGTTTATTAATTTAAATATGTATTTTGCGGAATCACCCGCTATGGAATCACCCACTTACACATTAAATTAACAAAATGCCCGAAAAGGATAGGTGTCCCCATCGACTTCTTGCACAAAGAATCCACCTTGTGCATGAGCCCCGGTAATAAAATTTTACGGAATCCATCGCAAAACCTCACGGAATCCACCGTGGAATATGCCTCTTGGCATCATACCCCCGGGATAGGATAGCAATTGTCCTCAATTGCTATTAGCTCAATGTGGAGCTAACAGAATGGGGAAAGCATTTAGGTCTCTAGCGTGCATCCATTGGGACTCTTCAACAGGATGATTTTTAAACTTGACCAAATATCTAGAATATCTACGGCCAGTTCTAGTGGTCATAAAGTTAGTATCTATAATAGTTTCAGGCGCAAGGATTTCAGCTTCATCATCTAGCAAAGGAGGGTATTCATAGACAGGGTGTACAGGTAGTTGTCCTCTAAAAGGTCGTAATAAACTGATATGGAAGGTGTTGTGGATTTTCCAATGTTGTGGTAATTCTAGTTTAAATGCATTGTCATTGATTTTGTGTATGATCTTGAATGGTCCATAGAATCTAGGTGCTAATTTGATAACGAAGTGTTTATCTACACTTTGTAATCTTCATTTTTCTATTCGTAACCAAACATAATCATCAACTTTAAAACTCATAGCTTGTCTTTTCTTGTTTTCTTGTTTTGTGTATGATTGTTGGGCTTTGGCAATCATATGTTTAACTTCATAAAAAATAGTAGCATGCATGTTAGCAATATCATCAACAGTCTGAAAATTTTTTTATAATGATGTAACAGGTGTAGGCAATTGATATCCATAGATAATTTCAAATGGTGCTTTCTTTGTAACTGTATGTGGTGTATTATTATATGTGAACTTAAGTAAATGTAGATATGTATCCCATGTGTGTGGTTTTGAAATGGTGTAAGCACATAAAAGATCTAAAATAGTACTATTAGTAGCTTCTGTTTGACCATTTGTTTCAGGATGAAATGCAGATGAAAAATCAATCTTTATTCCTAAGTTAATAAACAAAGTAATCCAAAAATTATTGCAGAATCTAGAAGTGATCACAATAAAAAATAATGACTTTTGGTAAACCCTGGTTAGTGAAAACAATTTTCAAAAATAATTGAGCAACTTGAGATGTAGTTAAAGTTTTCTTTCATGGAATAAAATATGCTTGTTTGCTAAACATGTCTATAACAGTCCAAATCATATCATGATTAGACTTAGTGTTAGATAGACCAGTGATAAAATCCATTGAAATATATTCCCATGGTCGTGATGAAATGCATAATGACATTAGTAAACCATATTATTTACCATGGTGTCTTTTAACTCGTTGACAAATTAAGCATTCAGATACAAAGTTAGATACATCAGTGTCCATATGTGGCCAATAAAAATATTCAATCAATGTACGCAAAGTAGATATAATTCCTCTATGACCTTGATATGGAGGACAATGAATTTCATGCAAAACAAATGATCGAAATGGAACAGTCACATATAATCTTTTTTCATAAAACATAAATCCATTAGTGTAAGACAATGAATCAATAGGAATCCAATTTTTTACAACTAGTTTATTCCAATCAGCTTGAAAAGCAGGATCTTGGTGATAAGTATCTTTCATAGGGATAAGGGAATCAAATGATATCACAGAAATATTGTGAATTGTCGGTCTTCTACTCAAAGCATCAGGAACACCATTCTCTTTTCCAGGTTGATATTGTGTAAGGGAATGAAAACTTTGAATAAAAGCGGCCCATTTAATGTGTCGATCAGATATTTGTGGTTGATTAAGGAGATGTCTAATGCTTTGTTGGTCAGTTTTGATCATGAATTCAGATCCCATTAAATAATGTCTCCATTGACGTAAGGCTTGTACTACAGCTAACAATTCCTTGTCATAGGTAGAATATTTAAGTTCAGATGGTTTGAGTTTGCAACTAGAGTAGGCTATGGGATGAGAATCTTGCATAAGGACTGCTCCTATTCCAGATCCACTAGTGTTAGTAACTACTAAGAAGAATGGTCTATTGAAATCAGGTAATTGTAATACAGGAGCATGAGTTAAAGCATGTTTCGGCAAATCAAAGGACTTTTGTTGATTGTCACACCAGTTATACACAATACCCTTCTTTAAGAGTTTTGTCAAAGGTAATGCAAGCAATGAGAAATTCCTCACAAATTTTCTGTAAAAGCTAGCAAGACCTAGAAAAGAATGTAATTCATGCACATTTTTGGGTATGGGCCAATTTAAGATTGCCTCTATCTTTTTAGGGTCGACTTTAATACCTTCTGATGAAATAATATGTCCTAGATATTCAAATTCTGTTTGGAAGAATTCACTCTTTTCAGGATTAGCATATAATTGATTGTCTTTTAATAACTTAAAAACTAAAGACAAATATTCATAATGCTCATTCTCATTTTTACTGAAAACTAATATGTCATCAAAGAAAACAATGACACAATACTGATGTTTCAGAAATATGCGATTCATCATACGACTGAATTTGGCTGGTGCATTAGTTAAACTGAAAGGCATAACCAGGAATTTGTAGTGTCCAAATTGTTTTCTAAATGCAGTTTTGAATATATCAGATTTTTCCAATCTTACTTCATGATATCCAAATCTAAGATCTATCTTGCTGAATATGGCAGATCCTTGTAGCTTATCCATAAGATCATCTACCCTAGGAATCGGGTATATTTTCTTAACAGTAATTTTATTTAGGGCACGATAATCAATGCACATGCGATAGGTATTATTTTTCTTTTTCACTAATAAGACAGGTGCACCAAATGGAGAACTACTAGGACTAATTAATCCTCTGTTAAGCAATTCTTCTATTTGGTTTTGAATTTCTTTCTGTTCAATTTGGTTATCTATATGGTGCTTTACATGGTGGTTGTGTTCCAGGAATTAAATCTATCTTATGATCTTCAGGTCATGAAGGTAGTAATCCAAGTGGTAAATCAGCAGCAAAACAATCTTGGAATTGGGTAAGAAATTGTGTATGCCTAGGATGCATCTGTTTTTCTTTAGCTTTTACAAAGAGCGACAATACTCCTTGGGACAAAAAGGCCTAGCTGTGAAATTGGTGTATACACACTTTATTAGTCCCCAAGTCCTCAAATAGCAAGGGAAAAGTGTTAATAGAGTGTCATCCAGCAATCCCCCATTACATTTTCTTTCCAAATGAGTTCGTATATCTAATTTTTATACTTGTTAATTCCTAACATTTAACTTCCGTTTTTTCTTAAAGATGAGCTCATGCCAACTAACAACACTTGCCTTGCTAAGATGTGCAAATATTCAAGATAACTTCCTAGTAATTTGAACAACGAAAGAAACCTTTCATGAATTTAACCATTTACAACGATTCGTTGCGAAAGGAATAAGAATAATGGTGCAAGATATAATTTCTACACCTTAGGATTTAACTAAAATATACTACTATAGTAAATGGTTAATCTTGCTTGTAATTTATAATGCTTGATGCAATTTGAAGAAAGCTAAGTTCTATACATTGTCATTCATAAGCTAAACTCCTTCGTTACAAATAACTCGAACAAATATATCCTATTCTTAACAATTTTTCTTTGCATGATCAACTTAAAACCGAATTAACACCAAGAAAAAAAAACCTGGCTTTGAGGTGAGATATCCACATGGATACCGAGGGATGACCCTCCCGCAGCTACACCTTGGACTTTCTTCAGCAGCATCGTAGTTCGAATGTGAGATAGCCTTTTCCTCTTTCTTCTGGAATTCCACCGTCTTCTCCTTTCTTCCCTTTCTTTTGTCTTTTTCCCACTCTTCCTCCTTCACTCCTTCTTTTCACTCCCTTTACTTTCCCTCCCTATCTTTTATCTCATGGCTATTTTTCACTTACGGGATACCATCCAAGCCATGATGATGGTTTGGGTTTTTAGGTTTGGGGGAAAATAATAATGGGGATATGGGGATTAGGAAGAAAGCTTAGGGAGTTGTGGGAAAATGAGAGTTATGAGGGGGGTTGAAGAAGGGTTAAAAGGGTTATAAGGGGGTGAAAAAGGTCTTAGGGGAATTAAAACCGGGGTTAGGTTCCCAAAGTCTAAGGGAGGGTTTAAGGGGAAAAGGGAATTTAAAAATCCTAGGGGGGGGTTTAAAACCGGGGGAAAGGAAAAAAAAGGGGGGAAAGGGAGGGGTGTATAACCTTGAAGGGGGGTTTTAGGTGGGGGAAAAAGGGTAGGAAAGAGCCCTTAGGAAGGAAATTTTTGTAAGGGGGGGAAAAGGAGCTTAAGGACCTTCCCCCTTAGAAGCTTCTAAGAGCCTTAGAAGCTTATGGTGATCTGTGGCCCAACACGTGGTCTGGACTAGGATGGCGGCCACTACTCACGGTGAGTGTACGACGGCAACTACTCACGACGCAGCAGAGGCGGCTTCCACTCACGACAGCAGCATCGAGAAGAGGTTCAACGGCGTGTGCAATTGCTCCTCGATTTAGTAGCACTCGTCTCCTCTTCTCAATCACGGCAGGGTTGTCTCCTTCGGCCTCTATTGCTCACGGCTCAGCCTACCTTCTCCAGCGGCCCCTCCCTCGTTTAAATAGTGGAGGGGAGGGGGATCTTCCCTCCCTGCGTGTCATCACGCATGGTCTCCCTCCCTCCATAAGGCTCCACCAAGGAGCTTAATAGCTCCTTCTATTCCCCTCCCCCTCCAGCTCATTTGTCGGCTGGAGGGATAAGGGGGGAAATAAAAAAAATTCCATTAATCCAATTCATTTTTTTTTAAAAACGCGGAATATTACATTCTCTCCCCCTTGGAGGAATCGAGATGTCCTCATCTCGAGATAAACTGGGGAAATTGATGGTTGAGAGAGCTTTCATCTATCCAAGTGGCATCCTCTTCGGGATAATCTTTCCACTGGACGAGGCATTCTTTCAGGGTTCTAGATCTTAGCTGTCTTTCCCTAACATCTAAGATCCTTTCCGGCCTTAGTTCAAGCACTCCTTGACTAGGCATTACAATTTGTTGGTCATCAAGTACATGATTAGGGTTGGGTACATATTTTTTCAATAGGCTGATATGGAATACATTGTGAACCTTTAGGTTCTCAGGGAGTTGCAATCTATAAGCATTGGGTCCTAGGCATTTGAGGATTTTATACGGCCCACAATACCTTGGACTTAGCTTCTTGCATTCTCCTAGGGATAGCGAACTCTTTTTAGGGCGTACCCGAATGAAGACCATGTCTCCTTCTTCGAAGACTCTTTCTTGATGTTTCAAATCTGCATATGCCTTTTGTCTATCCTTGGCCGCTTGTATGTCTTGTCTTATTGACCTTATTTGATCATCCATGTCCTCCAACATTTGTCTTGAAGCTTCAACTCTTAGGGTTGGATAAAAAAAGTTTAGGGGACTTCGACAATCATGACCATACAATGCCTGGAAAGGGGTCATTTGAATGCTCTGCTGGTAAGAAGCATTGTAGGCAAATTCAACCAAAGGCAAGTATTGAATCCACCTCTTAGGTTCTCGACAGTAGTATGCCCTAAGCATATCCTCGATGACTTGATTTACTCGCTCTGTTTGGCCATCTGTTTGGGGATGGTAGGCGGTGCTAAAACAAAGTTGAGTCCCAATAGCTTCAAAGATAGCTCTCCAGAAGTGTGATGTGAAGAGAGAATCTCGATCGCTAATGATTCTTCTAGGTAACCCATGTAGCTTGAATATCTCCTTGATAAACAATCTTGCAATGTCGGAGGCTTTATAGTTTGTCTTTTACTGGAATCAGTGTGCAACCTTGGTAAGCATGTCAATCACAACCATAATGGAATTGTATCCTCCTTGGACTTGGGGTAAGCCCACAACAAAATCCATACTAATGAATTCCCATTTCATTTGGGGAATGTCAAGCGGTTGCAGTTTCCCTGGCATCATGACATGTTCGGCTTTGATATGTTGGCAAGACAAACACTCAGTGACATACTTGAGAACGTCACCTTTAAGCCTCTCCCAATGGTAGCTCTTCCTAACTGCATTAAGAGTTTTTGCATAGCCACGATGTCCTGCGAAAGGAGAATCATGAGCTTCCCATAATATCTTCTACTTAAGTGACTGGCTTGTTGGTATACACAGTCTTGTTCTGTAGTAGACAAGTCCATTATCAATGGAAAATTCCTGATACTTAGCTTGCAACTTCTGATTCTGCTCCTTGGTAGATATTTTCTTTATCATTGTTTGGTAGGCCAAATCATGGCATGCTTCCTCTTTAGCTAGTTCAAGTATAGGGTTTTTTGGCATAGATACCTTTATAGCCAGAGATCTGGCCGTTGATGGATTCTGCAAGATTAGGGAATTTAGGAATGCCTTGTGACTGAGTGCATCGGCAACTACATTCTTTTTCCCTGGTCAGTACTTGATTTCAAAATCATATTCCTCCAATACTTCAATCCACCGACATTGCCTCATATTGAGCTCGTTCTGGGTAAAAATCCATTTGAGACTCTTATGATCGGTTACTAGAGTAAACTTGTTACCCAACAGGTAGTGTCTCCAAAGCTTTAGAGCATGGATGACAGCTAGTAATTCCAGAACATGCATGGCATAATTCTTTTCATGACTCTTCAATTTCCTTGAAGAGTATGCTACTAGATGACCTTCCTGCATAAGTACACACCCCAAGGCAAGAATGCTAGCATCAGTTACTACCTCGAACTCCTTATTAAGGTTTGGAAGTTTAAGGATAGGTGCTGATACCAAACTTTGCTTCAATCTGTCGAAGCTATTTTGTTCGGGAGTTGACCACGCAATGGAAGTTTGCTTCTTCAGTAAGTCAGTCAAAGGTGCTGTAATCAAAGCATAGTTTTTGATGAAGACCCTATACCATCCTGTCAATCCAAGAAAGATACGTATCTCTTTGACGGACACTGGTATTGGCCATTCAAGCACATCTCTGACCTTGGCTGGGTATACTAATATTCCTTCTGATGATACTATGAATCCCAGATATTTAATCTGACGCTTGAAGAATGCACACTTCTTCATTTTTGCATACAGCTTATGAGACCTCATTGTCTCAAGGACAATCCGAAGTTGAGGTTCATGATCTTCTTCCTGTTTGGAATAGACTAAAGTGTCATCGAAGAAGACAAGCACGAAATCATCAAGATATGGTCTAAAAATATCCTGCATTAATCTATTGAAGGTGGCAGGTGCATTTGTAAGCCCAAATGACATAACCAAGAACTCAAAGTGCCCATATCTTGTATTGAAGGCCGTTTTTGGAATATCTTCTTCCTTGATCCTTATCTGATAATAACCTTACCTGAGATCAATCTTGGAGAAGATCTTTGCACCTTGAAGACGATCGAGAAGCTCATCAATTCTAGGAATAGGATACTTGTTCTTGACTGTTGATTGATTCAACCCTCGGTAATCAATACATAGTCGAAGTGTCCCATCTTTCTTTTTCTGGAATAGTACTGGAGCTCCCCACGGTGCAAAGATCTTCTCCAAGATTGATCTCAGGTAAGGTTATTATCAGATAAGGATCAAGGAAGAAGAATTCCAAAAACGGCCTTCAATACAAGATATGGGCACTTTGAGTTCTTGGTTATGTCATTTGGGCCAGAAATTCACCTGCCACCTTCAATAGATTAATGCAAATTCCTCATGGAATATGTCAGCGTATTCCTTTAGCCAAGAAGGTCCTTCATGAGACTCTTGCTTTTGATCTAACTTGTTGAGTTTGATCAGGTAAACGGGTAATCCTTTTCTGACTCCTTTTATGATCCGAGATACTTTGGCTAATTGGATTCTTGGCACTCCTGCCTCACCTTGAGTTGTGACAAATTCCCTTTCAGAGTTTCGAAAGGAAACTTGACCCTTTCCACAGTGGATGTGGGCGTCATTAGGCTTAAGCCAATCCATCCCGAGTAGACATTCATGGATACCTAAATTCATGACTCTGAATTTGACTGAGGTTTTCTTCCCTCCTAGAAAGAATTCCACCTTAGTAGTTTGCTTGGTACAAGTTACCTCACGACCGTTTGCCAATTCCACAAGCAAGGTAGGTACTTCTACTGTGGCTATTCCTAATCTTTTTGCACATGCTGGTGAGATAAAGGAATGTGTACTGCCACAATCAATCAAGGTTTTGAAACCTTTACCTTGATAGTCCAACGGTGTCTGAATCACCAAGAACTAGCGATTCGGCCCTTTCTTGTGTAAAGCGGCATGGACTGTCGCTCTTTCGAATTCTGCTTCCATTGTCGGATCTTCCTCATCTTCTTCTTCACATCTTTGCCTATTGGCAATGCAGGCAGTTCTTCCTCTTCCACGGGTGGCGGCTCCTTTACCACAGCCTACACCTTGGAAAGGCGTTTGACAATGTCCCCCGCTGAGCTTGGGACATTGCCTCTTCAAGTGACCGGGTTCGTTGCAATGGAAGCATCGGAGGTTTCAGCCATTACTTTGAGTAGGAACAAAGTTGTTGACATTATTTGTCCTTGCTTTCTTCCTTTGTCCCTGATTGTGACCTTGAACTCTCTTTATTTGAGGTCTGAATGCTCCTCTGTTCGGGTCACTATAGGGCCAAGTTTTGTTACCCCTTGGTCTAGCTTGCACCTCCTGAATTATAGGTGCCGCTCGAATGAGTGCATCCTGAAGATCTGATGGACGTATAGATTCGAGACGGGTATTTACGGGTGGATTTAAGCCCGCACAAAATTTGGACACATGATGTGTCATGTCCATTTGTGGCGCATACTTTAAGAGTGAGATAAATTTAGAGTAGTGTGCGTCAAGGGTGAGTCCTAGCTGTTTTAGCTCGTAGAACTCATTCATTTTCTACGTACGATATACAGGTGGCAAATATCTTCCCTGCATGGCTTTCTTCAACTTCTCCCAGGTAATGGACCCCTCTGAAGTCCCTTGATCCCTGCACCATTGCTTCCACCAAAGTCTAGCTTCACCGGTGAGTTTTAACTTGGCGAGCATGGCTTGATTGGTAGGTGTAGTACTAGCTGCTTCAAAGTAATCCTCCATAGATTCAATCCAAATTTCAGCATCAGACTGGACGAATCTACCTCTCCCGTCAAACTCGGGTGGCTTTATCTGCTTGAGGAGGAACTTCTTCTCCTGGGTCACAGCAGTACTTGATGTAGGGGGCGAATTTGGAACCTGTACCTGGGGTTGTGCCTGGATAAAAGTTTTCTTAATGTTATTATATGATAATTGACGTTTGCTTATCTTTAGTTCAGCTATCTCGTAAATAATGAAGCTACTTAATTTTTTAACAACTCTGATGCACAATCAGATATTGATAAAAGAAGTCTTTATTTATATTTACATGGGCGTAGCCTTATACAACGTCTTGTGTGATGATAATCCAATCATTACATTCAGTTTGGGGAGAACAACGTTGTATTGCATTTGTCTACACGAACAATGTAATAGTAGGGTTTTGGGTCATGGATCTTTAGGAATCGATAATTCATTGGAAGTTCAGGATACCCTTTTCGTTGGAATCCATACTTCTCATGGCGGCCCAACACTTTAATCCTATCGGCTGGGATTACACGGGTTACTTCCTCATATACATATGAGTTCATTTCAACCCTCCAACCTTGAATATGTAAAGTCGAATTTACGTGAGCTACCACAAAAATGAACAGCTTCACGACTTTCAAGACTTCCAACCACTTGATCCTCTTTAGGTTGGTCTGTAGATAAGCAAACCGGTGGGCGGCTATATAGTAGATTCCTGAAGACCCCGTCCATCTTTGTTCTATGTATAAAGGTGATGGATTATAAATCTGCTCCAGGTGTTGAGATATCGAGCTCCACTCGTGATACGCCAGGGTGACCGTTGTGTATTTATGTCACCGACTTGTCAGTTGCAGATGCGGTTGGTACACCGCCCCTGAATAATAGCTACATGATAGCTATCCTTATCTACTCTAGTTCGTGGCTCAGTTAGTATGCCACCTTAGTTAGTTGAGTTTGGTTTGAGACCCATATCTAGGGTTCTTCTATTTCTTTGTACTAGAGTTCTTTTGGCTTACACAACTAAGAAGAGGAAAACTGTTTTCAGCCTCCACCCTTGTGTGTCTTCCCCCATTGTGCAAGCAAGAAAGCTTCAAGCGAGACTCCTTCCTTCTCTCCCACAATCTTGACACCAAGATGTTCATCATCCCAATTCTTTGTCTATAAAGGGAGAATGCATTGCAGTCATAAACATGACCCAAAACACCAAAAACTTGTTCCACGGTTCATAGTTCTGCAAGACAGCATTGAAGATGAGGAAATGTTTGGACAGCAACAATTTCTTTACTTCATTTTATTGAGATCTCATAAAAACAATTCCATTGTTGGTTGGCTCTGATACCAACTTGTAACGTGTCCCCTAGTATCATCCAAGACACGTCTTAGCAGTCCATCGAAAAGGATGTCTAGAAAGCTCCGCCTGGCACTCCCGTGGAATGTTACGGGTTTTGCGATCTAGGTCTTTTCGCGTCTGCCATGTAGTGGAAGTATCCTGGCCGTTCCCACTTAGGATCGACCGGAATTAGGGTTTTCCTGATGGGTCATTAGCTAACAGCAACTAGCGTCAGACCCGAGCGAACTACTTTACGCAGAAACGCCAGGTCCGAAGCGGATTCACGCTGCACTTGGTTCAAGGAGAATGGGAAACAAGAGGGATGCAAGCTCAACCTCTCTACCATAAGGCATAGTCCCATTCCGTTCCCCAAAAACAGCGTAAATCGGGTAAGACGTAACTTTAGGTCATCGTTCTCGTTATTCGTTTTAATGATGATGATCATTTCCCTGTTCTTCGATATTTTTGAGAAAAGTTCCCGGCTAACCAAGACCACCCAACCATAGGACGGGCCCATGGCCCATCCTCCACACTTTCCTCGGTTTGTTTTAGTTATGTAATTATCTAACACATTAATTTGACATATAACAGTCAGCTTCTTTAATTAATCCCTTTAAGCACTGGTTCTTTCACGTAATCTTATCACCTGACATAGAAAAACAATATCAAGCAAGTTCTTTAACATTTCATCATTTTATCTTTGAAATACAAGGAGTTCCGCCCATAGGCTTGTCCATAATCTGCCCGAAGGCTATCCAGTAATCCTTAGGGATCACTATTCCAAGCTTCCGCCTGTCAACTAGTATGCGGGCCTCGAGATCCAATCCCGAGTCACGTTAGCCTCTTGTGTAGGACCCGGAAGGTGAGGGATTTACAGCCAGAGCCCCCCTGGCACCCAAGCGTCCTCCTGCTCCAAGTAGAACTCAATGGAGAGACCTCTCGCGGCGGGTTTGGTCCACGTTCCCGGCGCGGTCAACAACCCCCTTGGTTAAGGTCAGGCAGATAGTCGGGGGTAACTGATGCTGCATCTCCCTTCAGGACTTTAACCTGAAGTATAGGTACTCATTTAATTTGTAATTCATATTTCAAACAGAGCTCTAAAATCTCTAGCAAGCACAAACATTTCCGTTAATCAACCGAGTTGTTTGGCAAACTGCTAAGGAAGTGTTCGTTCCTTTTTGAGTGTATCAGCACTCGTTCCCAAGGTGTCTTGTAAATTGGCAAGATCCTTTTACATTCCGGTGTTAGGGCATACCCAACTTGGTTAACCCTAAAGTGCTTTAGATACGCTAGTTTTCAGTTTACAACTTTCTTATTTAGAAGGATATCCAAAAATACATCTTTTTGCAAGATAACTTGCGTAAGGATCTGTCGTCCTTGATGAGGGTTTTTCCCCTTTCTCCTTGTGAATCAATCACAAGACTAAATGATTTCATACATGTTGCGTAAGTCCTGCGATGGAATAATCTGTTTAGATTCTTTAAGCTGACTATGTCAGGCCTAGGGTTTCTTCTTTTAAGAACCTTAGGGACAAACCCTAGTTTCTTATCTTTATGAATTTATTGTCCCTACGGTAAGGAAAGTAGTCAAGTGTTTAGGGTATGAATGTTTCTATGTTTAGATTGGTTCAATTATCTTTTGGAAGGTAATATTAATCATCTTGTCACGGTTTTACTATCCTTGTGACAATTTACTTTCCCAATCAATACAGTTTAATTTGGCATATAGCATAATGCCAAGGTGATACAAAGAGCGACAATACTCCTTGGGACAAAAAGGCCTAGCTGTGAAATTGGTGTATACACACTTTATTAGTCCCCAAGTCCTCAAATAGCAAGGGAAAAGTGTTAATAGAGTGTCATCCAGCAATCCCCCATTACATTTTCTTTCCAAATGAGTTCGTATATCTAATTTTTATACTTGTTAATTCCTAACATTTAACTTCCATTTTTTCTTAAAGATGAGCTCATGCCAACTAACAACACTTGCCTTGCTAAGATGTGCAAATATTCAAGATAACTTCCTAGTAATTTGAGCAACGAAAGAAACCTTTCATGAATTTAACCATTTACAACGATTCGTTGCGAAAGGAATAAGAATAATGGTGCAAGATATAATTTCTACACCTTAGAATTTAATTAAAATATACTACTATAGTAAATGGTTAATCTTGCTCGTAATTTATAATGCTTGATGCAATTTGAAGAAAGCTAAGTTCTATACATTGTCATTCATAAGCTAAACTCCTTCGTTACAAATAACTCGAACAAATATATCCTATTCTTAACAATTTTTCTTTGCATGATCGACTTAAAACCGAATTAATGCCAAGAAAAAAAAAACCTGGCTTTGAGGTGAGATATCCACATGGATACCGGGGGATGACCCTCCCACAGCTACACCTTGGACTTTCTTCGGTGGCATCGTAGTTCGAATGTGAGATAGCCTTTTCCTCTTTCTTCTGGAATTCCACCGTCTTCTCCTTTCTTCCCTTTCTTTTGTCTTTTTCCCACTCTTCCTCCTTCACTCCTTCTTTTCACTCCCTTTACTTTCCCTCCCTATCTTTTATCTCATGGCTATTTTTCCCTTACGGGATACATCTAAGCCATGATGATGGTTTGGGTTTTTAGGTTTGGAGGGACAATAATAATGGGGATACGGGGATTAGGAAGAAAGCTTAGGGAGTTGTGGGAAAATGAGAGTTATGAGGGGGGTTGAAGAAGGGTTAAAAGGGTTATAAGGGGGTGAAAAAGGTCTTAGGGGAATTAAAACCGGGGTTAGGTTCCCAAAGTCTAAGGGAGGGCTTAAGGGGAAAAGGGAATTTAAAAATCCTAGGGGGGGGTTTAAAACCGGGGGAAAGAAAAAAAAAGGGGGGAAAGGGAGGGGTGTATAACCTTGAAGGAGGGTTTTAGGTGGGGGGAAAAAGGGTAGGAAAGGGCCCTTAGGAAGGAAATTTTTTTAAGGGGGGGAAAAGGGGCTTAAGGACCTTTCCCCTTAGAAGCTTCTAAGAGCCTTAGAAGCTTATGGTGATCTGTGGCCCAGCACGTGGTCTGGACTGGGATGGCGGCCACTACACGCGGTGAGCATATGACGGAAACTACTCACGACGCAGCAGAGGCGGCTTCCACTCATGACAACGGCATCGAGCAGAGACTCAACGGCGTGTGCAGCTGCTCCTCGATTCAGTAGCACTCCTCTCCTCTTCTCAATCACGGCAAGGTTGTCTCCTTCGGCCTCTATTCCTCACGGCTCAGCCTCCCTTCTCCAGCAGCCCCTCCCTCGTTTAAATAGTGGAGGGGAGGGGGATCTTCCCTCCCTGCCTGTCATCACGCATGGTCCCCCTCCCTCCATAAGGCTCCACTAAGGAGCTTAATAGCTCCTTCTATTCCCCTCCCCCTCCAGCTTGTCAGCCGGCTGGAGGGATAAGGGGGGGAATAAAAAAATTTCCATTAATCCAATTCGTTTTTTTTTTAAAACGCGGAATATTACATAAAGCAAGATTTGTTGCAAAGAGGTACAAGTAGAACATGGAATTGACTTTGATTATATCTTCTCTCCCATAGTCAAGATGACTACTCTAAGAAACATTTTAGGCTTGGTTGCAGCTAAAGATATGGAACTCATACAAATGGATGTAAAAATTGCATTCTTACATGGTGATCTACATGAGGACATATATATGCAGCAGCGTGAAGGTTTTTTTGCTAAAGGCAAAGAGATAATGGTCTATGATGGGACTAAAATGGGCCAGCATTGGCTATGGCACTAGCCAGACCTCATGCATACGACAGACAATCCCACAACACGGCCTCACGGGCGAGGAGCGTCTAAAACTCGCTTTGCACTTAAATTCCTATGACAATTTTGTGTTTGTATCCAATATGTAGTCCACCGTTCACCTTCCCTTCTCCTCAGAGGGAGATCCCATAACATATAGGCATAATGCCTCGTAATACACACATAGGGAAGCACCTCTCTGGTGATTGCCGTGGCTCCACTGCAACTCTCCTACACCTCGGGGATTGGCCCCAAGATGCATCGCTAACATATATAATGCTCACACAAGCTCCACTCTTTCATAATTCAGTGTTCCAGGAGATTTTGATTTGCCTCACAAAACTTTCCCCAACAGAAGCACCCATCTAACCTGTCAAGATGTGTGGGATCTAGAGCATGGCAAATGTGGAAGCTATGGAGGTTGAAAGAGGAAGAAGAAACTCATGAATACATTGACTTGACAAAGACAAATTGTCACACAAGTGAATTAGGTTCCAAGATTGAGACTTGGACTCATAAACACAATCTTGTGTATGGACAGTGACATTGACACTTTGCTAGAAAGAAAAGAGTACTATCATTGCCATTAGAAAAAGAGTGAAAGTACAATGCTTTATAGGAATTGAGTGGTGATACTTTCTCCTACTGTGCATATGGGATTCTGGTCATGAGCCCTCACTGCTCCTCACAAAGGGACTAAAGTAGATGTGATTGCAATATGTAATGTGTCCACCTGTTCGCTTGTAGGACACGTCTTAGTAGCCCATCGAGAAGAAAATCCAGAAAGCGCCGCTCGGCACTCCCACAGAATGTCACGGGGTTTACGATTTAGGTCCTCCCTAGTCTGCCATGAAGTGGAAGCATTTCGGCCATTCCCACTTAGGACCGACTTGAATCAGGGCTTTCCTAGTGGTCAAATACCTAGAACGTTAGCTACCGGAACTACTTTACGCAGAAACGTCAGGGTCAAAGCGGATTCATGCTGCACTTGGTTCAAGGAGAATGGGAAACGAGAGGGATGCAAAGCTCGACCTCCTACCCATAAGGCATAGTCCCATTCTGTTCCCCTAAAACAAAATAAATTGGGACTCTAGTATCCTAGATTCTAGGTCAACATTCCTTGATGTCAACTTCCTTCCAGAAAAGTTCCTTGCCAACTAGGACCACCCATCCATAGGACGCACCAATGGCCACATCCACTACACTTTCCTCAGGGTTGCTTTAGTTGTCTAATTACCTGCCAAATTTAGTTTGACACGCAAAAATAGCTTCCTTAATTAGCCAAGTATTCACCGGTTCCTTCACATAATCTTAGCACTAATATAGAAAAACAATGTCAAACAAGTTCCTTTACAACAATTGATCTTATTTATCTTTGAAATACATCATATAATGCAGCTCGTAGGTTATCCATAATCCACCCAAAGGCAATCCATAATCCGCCCGAAGGCAATCCAGCAATCCTCAGGGATTACTAATCCAAGTTTCTGCTCATAGACTAGTATGCGGGCCTCGAGATCCAATCCCGAGTCACGTCGGCCTCTTGTGCACGACCCGGAAGGCAAGGGATTTACGGCGGCCAGAGCCCCCTTGGAACCCAAGCATCCTCCTGTTCCAAGTAGCACCCAACGGAGAGACCTCTCGTGGCAGGTTTGGTCCACGTTCCCGGCGCGGCTAACAACCCCCTTGATTAGGGTCAAGCAGATAGTCGGGGGTAATTGATGCTGCCTCTCCCTCCATGCCTTCAACTTGAAGCAATTAATTATTTTCCAGCCTTAGATTCCTTGAGCAAAGAAGTACAAACAGTGCTCCTAACTATACAAACACAATCAATCCAGTGGTCGTTTATTTGGCCAACTGCTAAGGTGTGAATCCTTATCTCTGAATGCATCCAGCATTCGATCCGGGATCAATTGTGACTTGGCAAGATCCCCAAGGGTTTGTTTGTTTACCCTTTTATCCTTGGGTTAGGGTTTATACCCTTGTTAACCCAATTAACAAACACCTTAGGTGTCAAGATTGTGGGTGAGCAGGAAGGAGTCTCACTTGTAGCTTTCTCACTTGCACAATGGGGGAATACACATACAAGTGGAGGCTGAAAACAGTTTTTCTCTTCTTAGTTGTGTAAGCCAAAAAAAGAACTCTCGTACAGAGAAATAGAAGAACCCTATATATGGGTCTCAAACCAAACTCAACTAACTAAGGTGGCATTCTAACTGAGCCACAAACTAGAGTAGATAAGGATAGTTGTCATCTAGCTATTATTCATGGGTGGTGTACCAACCAAATCTGCAGCTAACAAGTTGGTGACATAAATGCACAATGGTCACCCTGGCATATCATGAGTGGAGCTCGATATCTCAACACTCCCCCTTGAGCTCAATCCCAATTCTTGCACACCAAGCAAGTCTCTGAACTTGCGCAGCTTCTCTGCACCCAATGCCTTCGTGAATATGTCAGCTACCTGATCCTCTGTGCTGACATAAACTAGATCAATAAGACCTAGTAAAACCCTCTCCCGCACATAGTGATAATGCACCTCAATGTGCTTTGTTCTAGCATGATAGACTGGGTTATTTTCCAAGTGTATACTGCTCATGTTGTCACAATAAATGACAATTGGCCCATCTGTAGGCTGATGCATATCATCAAGTAGCTTATGCAACCAAGCTACCTCACATGCAGCCATTGCTGCACCCCTGTACTCAGCCTCTGTGCTCGACAGGGCACTGTAGGCTGTTTCTTGTTGCTCCAAGTGACTACAGCACTCCCAAAAGAGAATACATATCCACTGGTAGATCATCTATCAGAAATACTACTAGCCCAATCAGCATCAGTGTATCAATGCAACTGTATCTGAACCCCAGTCTCATAAAATAGTCCATACTGCAATGTGGACTTCACATACCTGAGTATGCATCTAGCCGCATCCAATGCGGTTTCCTTAGAGCCTGCATAAACTAACTTACCAATCCAATAGCATAGCTCAAATCTAGCCTGGTAATAGTCATATAAATCAAAATTCCTACTATGCATCTGTACATAGTAGGGTCTTCGAGAAGCTCACCTGCATCTGTGCTCAGCTTCACATTCTGCTCCAAAGGAACTGAAATAGGCTTACAGCCTGTCATCCCATATTTGGATAGCATGTCCAATCCATATTGCCTCTACAAGAGCTGTATCCCACTTGGTGATCTAATCACCTCAATGCCCAAGAAATAACGTAGCTCTCCCAAATCCTTCATCTCAAACTTCTGCTTCAATAGCATTTTTACATGAAGGATATATTCATCACTATCACCTGTCATAATCAAATCATCAACATAAATGACAAGTAGCATAATATTTTTCTCTATTTTTCTCACATAAAGTGAGAAATCTGCCTTGGAAATCTGAAAGCCAATAGTGACAAGATATTGTCCTATCTTGTCAGACCATGCTCTAGGTGCTTGCTTCAAGCCATACAAGGCTTTCTTCAACTTGCAAACAAACTCAGGATGAACACCATGCACATAACTTGGTGGCTGCTCCATATAGACCTCTTCTTGCAAATCACCATGCAAGAAGGCATTCTTTACATCCATCTGATGTAAAGACCATCCCTTTGATGTAGCCATAGCAATGACTGCTCTTACGGTTTCCATCCTTGCAACCGGACTGAATGTTTCTTCATAATCAATGCCATATATTTGTGGATACCCCTTGACTACTAATCTTGCCTTGTATCTATTCACAGAACCATCTGCATTGTGTTTCACCTTATAAACCCACTTACAACCAATTGCATTCTTATCTTTAGGCAAAGGTACCAATTCCCATGTAGCATTTGCTTCCAAGGAATCCATTTCTTCATCCATGGCTTTCTCCCATTTTTCTTTTTCCATGGCTTGCTCAAGAGAAGTGGGTTTTGGTTCCTGTATCACTTTGACTATATAGACATAGTGAATGGTTGTAAATCCATCATATTTCAGCCTATCCATAGGATACCTAGCTCTAGTAGACCTGCGCAAAGTGGGCTCACTTCCAAGTGCTCTTAAAACATCCCTGGTCTTCCTTACTCCAGGTGTAACAACAGAAGGAATACCCAACTCATCATCAATGCTCTGTTTTGAGCCACTGGATTCACCATCCACATAAGAGTGACCTGCATTCACATCAAATATGGGTTGATCTACCTTCTCTTTTTCTTTTCATGATACCTGCATACTACTATATGCATTTCTTTGAGGAGATTCTCCTGATCTCAATATGCCTGTCAATGGCAAAGAATGTGAACCATTGCTAGAGGACACTCCAGGTCCACTAATATCTTGTGACTGCTATTGTGAATTCTGTGCAGCATTACCATTTTGTGCATCTACATTATCAATCACATTTAATGGTTTATACCAGCTACTCATCTCATCAAAAACAATATCTCTGCTCACTGTAAACTTACGAGTAGAAGGGTTATAACATCTATACCCTTTCTGCTGCTGCAGAGAGTAACCAATAAAGATGCACTTCTCAGCTTTTGGATCCAACTTGGATCTCAACTCATCTGGCACATGAACATAGGTAATGCAACCAAAAATTTTCAAATGAGAAATATCTAGTTTCCTACCAGTATACCTCTCCTCTGGAGTCATGCCATGTACTGCTGCAATAGGAGTCCTGTTCATTATGTAGACTACTATAGCAACTGCCTCAGCCCAGTAAAAATCTGGCAGGTCTTTTTCATTGAACATGGCACGAGCTACCTCTCAAATATGCCTGTTTTTTCTTTCTGTAATTCCATTTTGCGGTGGGTTATGACTACATGAATATTGTTGCTTTATGCCATGCTCCTACAAGAACCTTACAAACTCATTTGAGAGGTACTCTCCCCCTCCATCTAACCTTAGGTATTTTATTTGCAGGCCTATTTCTTTTTCAACCATAGATGTAAGAGTTTTGAAATGCCCAAAAACTTCACTTTTCTTTTTCATAAAATACACCCAAACTTTTCTGCTATAGTCATCAATAAAAGTGACAAAATAATGACAGCCTCCAATAGATGCAGCTTTAGTAGTCCACACATCAGAGTGGATTAATTCCAATGGCTTCTTACTCTCTTGAACATGTCTAGGAAATGGTTTTCTTGCTTATTTTCCAAATTTACAGGCTTCACATACCTCATGCATTTCTGCAACCTTGAATTTAGGCAATCCTGCAACAATATTTTGGACTTGCATTGATTTAAGTCGATGTACATTAACATGACCAATGCGTTTATGCCAGATATCAATATTTGCAAGTACATTGGTCCCATGTGCAAACATTGCTGCACTCAATTCAGGCATGTCTGCATCCAACGTAAACATTCTGCCCTTCTTCTTTCCTTTTACTATCAAGCGACCTTTATTTTTCATATCCTCAACAAGGCATCCAGAGGATTAAATCTGACCTGCAAGTCCTGCTCAACCATTTGACCAACAAAAACCAAGTTCTTCGTGATATTCGGGACATGAAATACATCCGACAGTTATTTCTTTTTCCCATCCTGCATAGACATAGAAATTTTTCCAATCTGCACAATAGGATGCGCAGTATCATCACCAGTCTCCACAAATCCTGGTTTTTCCATTTTCCTTGCATCCTGCATCCATTTTGCATGACCTGTCATGTGGTTTGATGCACCTGAGTCAACATACCACACATCATTGCTTTCTTCTGCACTTGTCACAGAATTGGTCATGTGCTGCACCATAAACAAATGCTCATTTCTGTCATCACCCTGTCAACTAGAAGATGCATAATTCCCTTGTTGCAATTTTCCATTCATGATGTCATTCTACTTTTTATAGCAGTCTTTAGCCATATGACCCATTTTACCACAGTACTAGCATTCAACATTGCTGTTTGAATTTTGGCCTCTTTGCCATCCACCACGACCTCTTTAGCTCCCCCTGCCACTAGAGTTACCACATCCTCCTCCATAGGTTGGTTTTCTTGAGTTTGCTGCATATTTTGATTTCTACCACGGCCTCGAGATCAGCCTCCTCTACCTCTGCCTCTACCTCTTCCAGCATTTGAGTAGAAGACAGTTTCTTTTGAAGTTCCTCCTGAAGAAGATGCACCACCATTTCTCTGCTCCTCAGAAATTAGAAGAGCAATCAACTCCTCAAAATCAGGAAATCTTTCACGGACGGAAATGGATGTTTGAAATTGTGCATAATCCTTTCCTAGACCATTCAAGGTCACAAAAACTAAATCATCATCTTCCATTGGCAACCCAATGGAAGCAGGTGCATCTACAATCTTCTTCGCGTTCATGTGATAGTCATTGATGCTCATACTTTTTCTTTGCACATTGTGCAACTCTTGCTTGAGCTGCATTTTCCTGGCTTGTGTATTTGTGCTATACATTTTTGACAAAGTATCCCATGCCTCCTTTGACGTAGTTGCATCCTTAATATGTACAATCATAGAGTCTGAAATATTGATAGACAGCCAGTACATAACTTTTATGGCTCTCTCATGCCATCCTTTAAATGCCTGCATTTGCTGTTGATTGGGAACATCAGGAAGAACTGGTTCTTCTTCATTTCCTGCAAAACGAATTTCCTATATCATTTTCCCATAAGGAAATTCGTCATTCTAAACTTCCATGCTTGGAAGTTGTTCTTGTCAAGCTTTTCAGTGACAATCTATGAAAGAGAATCAGACGCCATTACAGAACACTGCAAAGAATTCTGTCACTGCAAAAAACACAACTTCATCCTCACAAGGGCAAATTTGCAAAACTGACAAAAGTGGTATTTGACCACATAGTCACTTCCTAGTGATGATTTTGTATCAACAGGCAACAAGGATGATTCTGTAATTTCCAATGTCTCTGCACACAGGCATACGATGCAATTTCTACGGTAACTTTTCCCCGACCTGTAGAACAGTGGTTGCATAGCAAAAAACAGGGCCATTTCTTGAGTGCGTGCAGAAAACTTTCGCCTCCAAAACAGGCTCCCAAACTCAAAAAATGAAAGCAACACTAGTCCTCTTACCAAAACACTGTGAACTTGGTTTGCTTTCTTGAGCTCCTTACCACGAACCAAGCTCTGATACCATGTCAAGATTGTGGGAGAGAAGGAAGGAGTCTCACTTGTAGCTTTCTGACTTGCACAATGGGGGAATACACACACAGGTGGAGGCTGGAAACATTTTTTCTCCTCTTAGTTGTGTAAGCCAAAAAAGAACTCTCATACAGAGAAATAGAAGAACCCTATATATGGGTCTCAAACCAAACTCAACTAACTAAGGTGGCATACTAACTGAGACACGAACTAGAGTAGATAAGGATAGCTCTCATCTAGCTATTATTTATGGGTGGTGTACCAACTGCATCTGCAGCTAACAAGTCGGTGACATAAATGCACAATGGTCACCCTAGCATATCACGAGTGGAGCTCGATATCTCAACATTAGGTTCCTTAAATTAAGACAGTAAATCCTAGCAACTTTGTCGCTCTAACTTGATTTGTCAATTGCTTGTTACCCTAACTTGGTAACTTAATAGCAGGATTACTCATCCTTTTGCAAGTTAGACCTGCACTAGAACCTGCCAACCTTGTTTTAAGGAGTGCAAACTCTACTTTGTGATTTAACACAAAACCATGCGAAATTGCAACTTGTTGCATAGGAGTCGCATCTACCTTGCAAGATCATCTTTCCCATCAATCGGTGATCCGTGGTCAAGAAATATGTTTAGTCAAGATGTAGGGTTTGGGACTCTTCTTACCTAACCTAACCCTAACCTTACTAGGTCACAACACTTGGCCCTAGCGTTTCTAAACTCAATCTGAAGTCTAGTATTAGGTCATTCGATCCTTAGGGTAAAACCCTAGATCGTTATTATATGGGCGTCCAATTAACCCAAACATTCCGTGAGTGTGGATAGGACCTTTGGATTCGAAAGTCTCGACTTGGCATCCCAAGTGCAATACTAGGCAGAATTTTCAATGTGATAAACCCTACCTAGCACTTTGAAGTGTTCATCATATCAACAAGCTATGCTTTTACGAATCCCTTAAGGTTTATACCATTACAAGTGATCTACCTAAAATGATCTAATTGTCTTGCATCAAGAGTGATCTTTGCTTAGAAGATATGCAAATACTTTTCCTAAGAGGTGCAAATAAATAAATTCAAGATGCAACATTCCATGCAAGTATGCGAATCATAGACTTTTAATACTATGCAACTATAAGGTTTGCAAAGACCATTTCTTTTCCTTGCAAAAATCATGATGATTGACAATTTGGGGGATAACTTGCATAAAACCTACATAGATTTACATCAGGGACCTATGCCTACAACCTCTTGTTTAACGCAATTGAATTTCAGGCTTTAATATGACATGCAACCTTTTCTAGATACAACTTTGATCAATGAAGTTCATGCATGATGAATATGTGGCATGCAACCTTTTCTAGATACAACTTTGATAAATGAAGTTCAGGAATGACGAATATGTGACATGCAACCTTTTCTAGATACAACTTCAATAAATGAAGTTCATGTATGAAGAATGTCATAAGACTAATGTTGACTTAATCCGATCTACAACACTTAATTTGTCTTAAAATACAAGCATCTTTGCATGCAACATGCAAGTTCATGGTTTCATTTCCATGCAATGCAACTACTTGGACAACATCCAATGGACGACAACTATTATGTCATACGAATCCACAAGTAGAAAATTACTACCTAAATACCTTATGCGCTTTTCTTTTCCGCGGCCAATCAAGGATGCATTTAAACAATTCCATATTTTTAAACCTACGCAATATGCGCTTAGGATTTGCAACTTGGAAGTGCAAGCAAACCCAAATGCACGATATGCACTAACTCTTGTAAATCGTCCAAGGAGATAATTTCCCAAATGTATTTTAACTTTACTATGTGAATTAGAGACAAGCATAAATGCATTCTTCCCATGAAGTTAAATGTGCCTAATGCATTTCTTTTATGCGGAATTAAGCTCGTAGAACCCGGGCATGAGAACTCATAGGAATGTCTACGCGTAGACTTGGGTTGGAGACTTCCGCATGTGCGCCTTGCATCTTTTGTTTTTGGGCCATTTATGCAACCTATTTTTTTGTTGCAGCAGCTTCCCTTGGGTTACTCGCCCGTCCTGAAGACTCACAATCTACGATCTTCCTCTTCTGCGCAAGATCAGGGGCCTTAGAGTCTTGGATCTTAATTCCCGGGGAAGCAGGCATGTACAAGGCTTATGAAAGACTTGTTAGAAGCTTCTAAAGAAGCTTCCAAGAAGCTTCTTCTTCTCAGCAGAATGATGTGGAGGGGGGGAATGATTGGAGGAGAGGATGATGGCCAGGGCGATGTCAACGAGGAGGGGTGTGATGATGATGGTGGTGGTGGAGGCGGCCTGCAGCAGGGCGGTGATGGCGGATGGCGGGATGGCAACGACCTGGAGCAACACGGCTGCCTTCTTCCTCTCTCCTCGTGCATCTCTCCCAAGCTCCAAGGGGGAGTTTATATAGCCTTAAAGGGGGGGGATAGCCACCCCCATGGCATACTTGCATGACTTCTCCCTCCCCCATGCACTCCACCTCTCATGGACTACTCACTCTCCCTCTCACACTCCTCTCCCCCGCAATGCATCGGCTGAGGGGAGGGGGTAATTCATAAAAAAATGTGCACCAAAATTACTCATTATCCATTTTCCCCTTTTTCTAAGAAGGGTGTTCTTGTGCGGCTTGCGGGTTTTAGTATCGACCTTATTTTCACAACACGCGGAGATGGAATTTAACATTATGTGCGGAGGGAACACTCAACCACCGACATTAATCGACGCGGGAGATTATTTTGCACTGCATTTGCACAAGATGTGTGGGGTTTTTTTTTAAAGGTCGATTAATATTTCAGGCAGAAATATTACATTCTCTCCCCCTTAGAGGAATCGAGATGTCCTCATCTCGAGAGGAACTAGGGGTATTGTTGGTTGAGAGTAATTTCATCCATCCAAGTGGCATCCTGTTCGGGATAATCTTTCCATTGGACAAGATATTCTCTCAAGGTTCTGAATCTTGTAGGGTCCACAATACCTTGGACTTAGCTTCTTGCATTCAACCACCAAGGATAGGGAACTCTTCTTTGGACGTACGCGAATGAAGACCATATCTTCTTCAGTGAAGGATCTCTCTTGATGTTTCAAATCTGCATAAGCCTTTTGTCTATCCTTGGCGGCTTGGATATCCTGTCTTATTGACTTGATTTGCTCATCAATATCTTCCAGCATTTGCTTTGAAGCTTCAACCCTTAAGGTTGGATTTGAGAAGTTTAAAGGACTTCGACAGTCGTGGCCATAAAATGCTTGAAAAGGGATCATCTAAATGCTTTGTTGGTAAGAAGCATTGTAGGCAAACTCAACCAATGGCAAATATTGGATCCACTTTTTGGGTTCACGACGGCAATGTGCCCTTAGCAAATCCTCAATGACTTGGTTCACTCACTCCATTTGGCCATCGGTTTGGGGATGGTAAGCTGTACTGAAACAGAGTTGAGTACCAATGGCTTCAAAGATAGCCCTCCAGAAATGTGATGTGAAGAGAGAGTCACAATCACTAATGATTCTTCTGAGTAACCCATGTAGTTTGAATATCTCTTTGATAAATAACCTTGCAATGTCTAAGGCTTTATAGTTTGTCTTAATAGGGATAAGATGTGCAACCTTGGTGAGCATATCCACCATAGCCATAATAGAGTTGTATCCTCCCTGAACTTGGGGCAGGCCAATAACAAAGTCCATACTGATGAATTCCCATTTCATTTGGGGAATGTCAAGTGGTTGCAACTTCCCTGGCATTTTGACACGTTCGGCCTTAATGCGTTGACAAGACAAACATTCATTGACATATTTGAGAACATCGCCTTTGAGCCTCTCCCAATAATAGCTCTTTCTGAGTGCATTGAGGGTCTTGGCATAGCCAAGATGTCCTGAAAAAGGGGAGCCATGAGCTTCCCAAAGTATTTTTTGCTTGAGTGACTGGCTTGCTGGTATACATAATCTCATTCTATAGTAGACAAGTCCACTATTGATAGAGAATTCTAGATACTTAGCCTGTAGCTTTGGGTCTTGATCCTTGATGGGGATCTTCCTTAAGAACTTCTGATAGATTGGATCATGGCATGCCTCTTCTTTAGCTAGCTCAAGTATTGGGTTGTTTGGCATGGATACCTTTGTGGCTAGAGATCTTGCAGTTGATGGATCTTGTAAGATTAGAGAATTTAGTAATGCCTTGCGACTGAGTGCATCAGCAACCACATTCTACTTTCCAGGCCGGTATCTGATTTCAAAATCATATTCCTCCAGCACTTCAATCCATCGAGGTTGCCTCATGTTGAGCTCATTTTGGGTAAATATACATTTGATACTTTTATGATCCGCCACTAGGGTAAACTTGTTACCCAGCAGGTAGTTTCTCCAAAGCTTGAGAGCATGGATGACAGCTAACAACTCCAGATCATGGGTAGCATAATTCTTCTAATGGCTCTTCAGTTTCATCGAAGAGTATGCTACAGGATGACCTTCTTGCATAAGCACACATCCTAAGGCAAGCGTGCTAGCATCAGTTATCACTTCAAACTCCTTACCAAGGTCCGAAAGTTTCAAGATAGGTGCTGATACCAAACTTTGGTTTAATTTATCAAAGCTAGATTGTTCAGCAGTTGACCATACAATTGATGTTTGCTTCTTCAGTAGATCCATTAGAGATGCTGCAATCAAGGCATAGTTTTTTATAAAGACCTTGTACCATCCTGTCAATCCAAGAAAACTGCGTATTTCTTTGATAGTTGTTGGTGCTGGCCATTCCAGAACGTCTTTGAATTTGGCCGGATCTACTGAAATCCCTTCCACTGATACAATGAATCCCAAATATTCAATCTTTTGTTTGAAGAATGCACACTTCTTCTTCTTGGCATAAAGCTTGTGTGCCCTCATTGTCTCAAGGACAATACAAAGCTAGGGGTCATGATTTTCTTCCTATTTGGAGTAGACTAAGGTATCGTCGAGGAAGATGAGTATGAAGTCGTCAAGATATGGCCCAAAGATATCCTGCGTTAACCTGTTGAAGGAGGCATGAGCATTTGTCAGCCCGAATGACATGACTAGGAACTCAAAGTGTCCATATCTTGTGCTGAATGCCATCTTTGGGATATCTTCTTCCTTGATCCTTATCTCGTAATATCTAGACATGAGATCAATCTTGGAGAAGATCTTCACACCTTGAAGATGGTCAAGAATTTCATCTATTCTTGGAATAGGATATTTGTTCTTAATGGTTGATTGATTCAACCCTCTGTAATCAATACATAGCCAAAGCATTCTATCTTTCTTCTTCTGGAACAGCACTGGAGCTCCCCATGGTGAACTGCTAGGAGGGATGTAGCCTTGGTCTAACAGTTGCTTGTGTTGCTCCTTCAGCTCAATCGCTTCTAGGATGGACATTCTATATGGTCTCTTTGCAATAGGTGCAACTCCTGGCACTAGCTTGATTTCATGATCAACTTCCCTTTGAGGCGGAAGTTCCGTCAACTCTTCAAGAAATACATCTGTGTACTCCTTTAGCCATGAAGGTTCTTCCCTAGACTCTTGATTCTAATCTAGCTTATTAAGCTTAATCAAATAGATAGGTAGCCCCTTTGTGACTCCCTTTATTATCCGAGATGCTTTGGCCAATTGAATTTTAGACTTCCCAGCCTCTCCTTGAGTTGAGACCAATTCCCCTTCAGAATTTCGAAAGGAAACTTGGCCCTTTCCACAGTGAATGTGGGCACCATTAGGTTTAAGCCAATCCATTCCGAGTAAACACTCATAGATACCTAGGTTCATAACCCTGAATCTGACCAAAGTCGACTTTTCTCCTAGTAGGAATTCCACCTTAGCAGTTTGCCTGGTACAAGTGACCTCACGACCATTTGCTAATTCCACTAATAAGGTAGGTGCATCTTTTGTGGCTATTCCTAATCTTCTTGCACAAACTGGTGAGATAAAGGAATGTGTACTGCCACAATCAATCAAGGTTTTGAAGCCTTTACCTTGATAATCCGATGGTGTCTGAATCACCGAAAACTGGCGATTCAGGCCTTTCTTGTGAAGGGCAGCATGGACTGTTGCCCTCTCAAAGTCTACTTCCATGGTCGGGCCTTCTTCTTCACACATTTTCCTTTTGGCAACACAGGTGGTTCTTCCTCTGCCCCGGGTGGCGGCTCCTTGGCCACAGGTGGTTCCTTGGAATGGTCCTTGGCGTTGTCCTCCGTTTTGAAATGACCGAGCTCATTGCAATGGAAGCAACGAAGATTGCAGCCATTACCTTTGGTAGGAACAAAATTATTGACATTGTTGGTCCTACCTTTCTTCCTTTGTCCCTGGTTTTGACCTTGAACTCTCTTCGCCTAGGACCTATACACTCCCTTGTTCTGATCCTTATAAGACCAAGTCTTGTTACTTCTTGGCCTGGTCTGCACCTCATGTATTATTAGTGCAGCTCAAATGAGCGCATCCTGAAGATCTGTCGGGCGCATTGATTCAAGGCAGATGTTTACAGGTGGGTTTAATCCGGCACAAAACTTTGACACCTGTTGTGTCATATCCATTTGTGGCGCATACTTCAAAAGAGAGAAAAACTTTGAATAGTAGGCATTCAGAGATAGACCAAGCTGTTTCAGCTCATAGAACTTGTTCATCTTCTGTGTGCCGTAGGCAGGTGGTAAGTAACTTTCTTGCATAGCTCTTTTTAGCTTCTCCCAAGTAATGGACCCTTCCAAGATCCCTTGGTCTCTGCACCATTGCTTCCACCAAAGTCTTGCTTCTGGTAAGTTTCAGCTTGGCGAGCATTTCTTGGTTGGTGGGTGCAGTACCAGCTGCTTCAAAATAATCCTCCATGGATTCGATCCAAATCTCGGCATCAGCTTGGACTTACCATCAAATTCTGGTGGTTTGATTTGCTTGAGAAGAAACTTCTTCTCCTGAATCACGACCGTACTTGCGGTAGGGATCAGACTAGGGATTTGCACTTGAGATTGTACCTGGGCATTGAGATTCTTTAGGTTAAAAACTTGCTAAGAATTTCTCACATTACATTACATGTCCACTTCAACTTTTAGCCAACTGACCAAATCACTTCACTTCTTTATCAATATTCACAGTCAAGAAAATCATTGATAAAAAGAAGTCTTATTTCATTCATATGGGCATAGCCCTTTCGAGTAGAATCATTTTTTTGAAAAGATAGAGTAAGCTGATATATTAATTCAGGGAGAATAAGATTTTGTTACATTCAACCACCACGGGAACTGAGTAATAGTATGGATTGGGGTCATGTATTTTTAGGAATCGATAGGTCATTGGAAGATTAAGATATCCTTTCCTTTGGTACCCGTTCTTCTCGTAACGTCCCAATACCTTGATTCTGTCGGGCAGGGATTATTCGGGTTACTTCCTCGTACACATACGTGTTCTGCTTGACCTTCCGTCCTCCGATATGTAGGGTTGCATTTGCGTGAGCCTCAGCAACGATGAACAGCTTCACGATCTTCAGGTCCTCCAAGCACTTGATTCTCTTTAAGTTGGTTCGAAGGTATGCAAATCAGTGGGCAGTTATGTAATAGATTCCTGAATCACCTGTCCATCTCTGTTCCATGTATAAGGATGAAGGATTGTAGATGCGGTCTAGGATATTCATCATATTGATCCTCCATTGATAATCTGAAGCACGCATCACATTCATAAACATAACCTGGAACACCAAGAATCTATTTCATGCTTCATGACTCTGCAAGTCAGCATCGATAAGTAAGGAAATGTTCTTAACAACAACATTTGCTCTACTTCTCCTTATTAAGTTTTCTTGTAAATATTAGTTCCTCGTTGGTTCACTATGATACCAACTGTAACGTCTCCACCTATTCGCTCGTAGGACACGTCTTAGCAGCCCATCGTGAAAAGAATCTAGAAAGCGCCGCTCGGCACTCCCACGGAATGTCATGGGGTTTGCGATCTAGGTCCTCTCAAGTCTGCCATGAAGCGGAAGCATTCTGGCTGTTCCCACTTCGGACCAACCTGAATCAAGGCTTTCCTAGTGGTCAAATGCCTAGAACGGTAGCTAGCATTGAGCCCTAGGCAAACTACTTTATGCAGAAACATCAAGGTCGAAGTGGATTCATGCTGCACTTGGTTCAAGGAGAATGGGAAACGAGAGGGACGCAAAGCTCGACCTCTCTACCCATAAGGCATAGTCCCATTCCGTTCCCCTATAATAGCATAAATCGGGACTCTAGTATCCTAGATTCTAGGTCAACATTCCTTGCTATCAACTTCCTTCGAGAAAAGTTTCTGGCCAACCGGGACCACCCATCCGTAAGACGCACCCATGGCCACATCCACCACACTTTCCTTAGGGTTGCTTTAGTTGTCTAATTATCTACCACATTTAGTTTGACACACAAAAATAGCTTCCTTAATTAGCCAATTATTCACCGGTTCCTTCACGTAATCTTAGCACTAACATAGAAAAACAATGTCAAACAAGTTCCTTTACAAAAATTGATATTATTTATCTTTGGAATACATCATATAATCCAGCCCGTAGGCTAATCTATAATCCACCCAAAGGCAATCCATAATCCGCCCGAAGGCAATCGAGCAATCCTCAGGGATTACTAATACAAGTTTCTGCCCGTAGACTAGTATGCATGCCTCGAGATCCAATCCTGAGTCACGTCGGCCTCTTGTGGAGGACCCGGAAGGCAAGGGATTTATGGCCAGACCCCCCTGGAACCCAAGCATCCTCCTGCTCCAAGTAGCATCCAATAGAGAGACCTCTCGCGGTGGGTTCGGTCCACGTTCCCGGCGTGGCTAACAACCCCCTTGGTTAGGGTCAGGTGGACAGTCTAGGGTAACTGATGCTACCTCTCCCTCCAGGCCTTAAACCTGAAGTAATTAATTATTTTCCAGCCTTAGATTCCTTGAGCAAAGAAGTACAAACAGTGCTCCTAACTATACAAACACAATCAATCCAGTGGTCTTTTATTTGGCCAACCACTAAGGTGTGAATCCTTCTCTCCGAATGCATCTAGCATTCAATCCGGGATCAATTGCGACTTGGCAAGATCCCCAAGGGTTTTTTTGTTTACCCTTTTATCCTTTGGTTAGGGTTTATACCTTTGTTAACCCAATTAACAAACACCTTAGGTTTCTTAAATTAAGTCAGTAAATCCTAGTGAGTTTGTTGCTCTAACTTGATTTGTCAATTGCTTGTTACCCTAACTTGGCAACTCGATAGCATGATTACTCATCCTTTTGCAAGTTAGACATGCACTAGAAGCTGCCAACCTTGTTCTAAGGAGTGGCAACTCCACTTTGTGATTTAACACAAAACCATGCAACATTGCAACTTGTTGCATAGGAGTCGCATCTGCCTTGCAGGATCATCTTTCCCATCAATCGGCATTCCTTGGTCGAGAAATATGTTTAGTCAAGATGTAGGGTTTGGGATGTCTTCTTATCTGACCCATCCCTAATATCACTAGGTCACAACGCTTAGCCTTAGGGTTTCTAAACTCAATTGGAGGTCTAGTATTAGGTCATTCAATCCTTAGGGTAAAACCCTAGATCATTATTGTATGGGCGTCCAATTAACCCAAACATTCCGTGAGTGTGGGTAGGACTTTTGGGTTTGAAATTCTCGACTTGGCGTCCCAAGTGCAATACTAGGCAGAATTTTTAACGTGCTAAACCCTACCTAGAACTTTGAAGTGTTCATCGTACCAACAAGTTATGCTTTTACGAATCCCTTGAGGTTTATACCATTACAAGTGATCTATCTAAAACGATCTAATTGTCTTGTGTCAAGAGTGATCTTTGCTTAGAAGATATGCAAATACTTTTCCTAAGAGGTGCAAATAAATAAATTCAAGATGCAACATTCCATGCAAGTATGCGAATTATAGACTTTTACTACTATGCAACTATAAGGTTTGCAAATACCATTTCTTTTCCTTGCAAAAATCATGATGATTGACAATTTGGGGGATAACTTTCATAAAACCTTCATAGATTTACATCAGGGAGCTATGCCTACAACCTCTCGTTTAATGCAATTGAATGTCTGGCTTTAATATGACATGAAACCTTTTCTAGATACAACTTCGATAAATGAAGTTCATGCATGATGAATACGTGACATGCAACCTTTTCTAGATACAAATTCAATAAATGAAGTTCATGCATGACGAATATGTGACATGCAATCTTTTCTAGATACAACATCGATAAATGAAGTTCATGTATGATGAATGTCATAAGACTACTATTGACTTAATCCGATCTACAGCACTTAATCTTCTTAAAATACAAGCATCTTCGTATGCAACTTGTAAGTTCATGGTTTCATTTCCATGCAATGCAACTACTTGGACAACATCCAATGGACGATAACTATTATCTCATACGAATCCACAAGTAGAAAATTACTACCTAAATACCTTATGTGCTTTTCTTTTCTGCGGCCAATCAAGGATGCATTTAAACAATTCCACCTTTTTAAACCTATGCAATATGCGCTTAGGATTTGCAACTTGGAAGTGCAAGCAAACCCAAATGCACGGCATGCACTAACTCTTGTAAATCGTCCAAGGAGATAATTTCCCAAATGTATTTGAGCTTTACTATGTGCATTAATGACGAACGTAAATGCATTCTTCCCATGAAGTTAAATGTGCATAATGAATTTCTTTTATGCAAAATCAAGCTCGTAGAACCTGGGCATGAGAACTTATAGGAATGTCCATGCGTAGACTTGGGTTGGAGGCTTCCGCACGTGTGCCTTGCATCTTTTGTTTTTGGGCCATTTATGCAGCGTATTTTTTTGTTGCAGCATCTTCCCTTGGGTTACTATCCATCTTGAAGACTCACAATCCGCGATCTTCCTCTCCTGCGCAGGATCAAGGGCCTTGGAGCCTTGGATTTTAATTCTCGGGGAAGCACGCATGTACAAGGCTTATGAAAGCCTTGTTAAAAGCTTCCAAGAAGCTTCTTCTTCTCACCAGAATGATGTGGAGAGGGGTAATGATTGGAGGAGAGGATGACGGCTAGGGCGATGTCAACGAGGAGGGGTGTGATGATGATGGTGGCGGTGGAGGCGGCCTGCAGCCGGGCGACAATGGCAGATGGCGGGATGGCAAAACGGCTTGGAGCAGCACGACTGCCTTCTTCCTTTCTCCTCGTGCCTCCCTCCCAAGCTCCAAGGGGGAGGTTATATAGCCTTTAAGGGGGGGATAGCCTCCCCCGTGGCACACTTGCATGACTTCTCCCTCCCTCATGCACTCCACCTCTCATGGACTACTCACCCTCCCTCTCACACTCCTCTCCCCCGCTATGCATCGGCTGAGGGGAGGGGGTAATTAATTAAAAAATTTGCACCAAAATTACCCATTATCCATTTGCCCCTTTTTCTGAGAAGGGTGTTCTTGGGCAGCTTGCGGGTTTTAGTCTCAGCCTTATTTGCACAACGTGGAGGCGGAATTTAACATTGTGCATGGAGGGAATACTTAGCCACCGACATTAATCGACGTGGGAGATTATTTTTCGCTGCATTTGTGCAAGATGTGTGGGTTTTTTTATTAAAAAAAGTCGATTAATATTTTAGGTGGAAATATTACACAATATCTCAACACCCCTCCTCAATCACAACCAAAGGTACAAAGTGTGTAGAGGCTTTAGTGAAAGCAACACCTGCAAAGTGTGGGCACACCATAAACATGGCAAAACACCAGAGGCTATCACAGAAAAGGCTAAGTGTGATACCACAAACATGATGGACATCCAGAGGCTATAGCAGGGGCCTTACAAAGTGTACAGAGGCTGTAGTACAAGGATAACTGAGGAGTTTACAAGTTTATGTTTGAATCATTAGGGCTTGGAAATACAAAACTAAAAAAGTCTATATGAATAGAAGGACTGATGAGGTTTGTCCTTCTCTTGGTGGTCTTCTTCTTCTTCTTCTTCCTTTTGCTCCATTTTCTTCTTCTTCTTTGACTGCAACTAGATAAGCCTTTTGGGATCTCTTTCTTGTGTGGCAGAACTTCTCGATGTGTCTAGTCCTTTTGCGGAAGTCACAAAAGAACTAATCCTTACTGCCTTTGTACTTGTTGCCAACATATAATGCATGCTAATCTCTAGAGGTACTTGGTTCTTCCTTAGTTTTTAGCTTCTTTTCCTATTCTAACAGTGATGCCTGGATATCAACAAGTTCAGGATTTGGCATGTTGATTAGATTCGTTGATACATTATTATATTCAGGAGGAAAACTCTTAAGTAGAACACCAATGCAGACATCTTCTTCCATTTTAATGTTGATTCCTGCAAGTTGGGTTACAAGTCCTTCCATGTAATTTAGATGTGTGGCAAGTGATGTGCTGGACTTCATTTCAAGCCTAAAAAACTCAATCAGGAGACCATACTTTGATGATTTAGATTGTGCACAAAACAAGGTGTCAAGTCTCTTCCATGTATCCTATGAGGTCTACAGTTATCCACATGGTGGATATAGCTGTCATCTAGCTCCAGTTTGATAATGGCTTGGGCCTTATCATCATTCTTTTTCTAAGTTACAGAAAGATCCGCATCATGAGGCTTCTTTTCTTTTCCAGTGGTAATGGGCCAGAGGCCCTTCTTCATCAGGATGAGTTTGATGAGGGTCTGCCAAGTGTGAAACGTGACTCCTTTGAAGCGAGCAGTTGGAGAGTCTTTGACCATGTTAGGCTTACGGAAACAATAGCAAATCAACTTCAGACTTATTAGATTTGAGCAACAAAAGAGTTGGTTGAGAGACACAAGTGCTAAAAAGTACTAATTGAGTGTCAATGAACACCAAATCTGCAAAATCCTTTACTCTTTTTGAATCCAAGTCTAATCTTCCCCTTCTTGATTTGATGCTGATACCTTAAAATCTGAGTGATAGGACTTTAATGAACTTTGGAGAATATTGCTCAGTGATTAAAATCACTGTTGATAATTTTAGTGAGAGAAACAATGAAAAATGTCAGAATTTTAAAGCTTTGGCTATGGCTTCTGCATTAGGGTTTTTGGGGGCAGTCTAGTTTTTTGATGATTGTAGGAGCTATGGTGGATCATTTCAAAACCTTTTTTAATGGAAATGTAGCTCTCTTTAAGGCCTATCAAAGCCCTATGATCCTCATCCAGATCGCGGCCCGTAGTGATGGGTGGCGGCAACAACTCGAACGTCAGCAGGCGCAGTTCAACCAAATTTTTGCAATTTCATCAATGGCGGAGTAGAGGGTGATCAATGTCATCAATATTGGTGCTGGGATGAAGCACACTGATGTAAGAAATGACTCCTTAGAAGGAAGCAAGAAGAGATATGCTTTGTGTTGGGAGATCCAGGGACTCCAATCAAGGTATGTCTTGTAGGTCACAGATTTAGGCTATGGCAGGACTGACAATTTGAGCAATGCTGAGTTATGGAGTGGCCAATGTCAAGATTTTAAGTGATACGGAGAAGCCTTGAGTCAAGGAACAAATGTCCATTAGAGAGCAGGTTCAAATATGACCTGTGGAGAGAGACCCAGGAGCTTCAAGTTGATAGGGTGCTGCTAGCTTTGGCTGCCAAGGAAGGTCAAGTAGAGATGGAGGTGAGAAATGGAACCATGAGTTGAACTTGAGCTAACCTGAGGTTAAGAGGGACTGAGAGAGTAGAGAAGGGAGTTATGCCATGCCCGACTGTGCTCTGATATCATGTCAAGATGTGCGGGATCTAGAGCATGGCAGATGTGGAAGTTATGGAGGTTGAAGAGGAAGAAGAAACTCATGAATACATTGACCTTGACAAAGACAAATTTTCACACAAGTGAATTAGGTTCCAAGATTGATACTTGGACTCATAAACTCAATCTTGTGTATGGACAGTGACATTGACACTTTGCTAGAAAGAAAAGAGTACTATCATTGCCATTAGAAAAAGAGTGCAAGTACAATGCTTTATAGGAATTGAGTGGTGATACTTTCTCCTACTGTGCATATGGGATTCTGGTCCTAAGCCCTCACTGCTCTTCACAAAGGGACTAAAGTAGGTGTAATTGTAATATCTCAACATAACCCACGACTTAGGTTTCCTGTCCTCTCAGCATTGGTCAAAGTTTATCAATCAATTGCAATGCATTATTCCAGGAGATACCACATGACATGCTTGATGCAAGGTGTATAAAGATTGTGCACAACCATTTTATGATTAAAAAACCAACCATGTGAGGTGCGAAAAATAGCCCTTTCATGAATTTTAACTAAGTGTTACGTGTTGCGCTGCTTTAGGGACTAGCATCGGAACTTTCGTGCTACTAGTCGCCTATATTTAATTATGGAATGATCCCTAAATGCTATGCACAAAGAGGGAAATCAGAATTTGTATCTTTTCAACAATTAGATTGTTGTACAACCTTTATCCCCCCCTCACTGTTTAGGTGTTGCTGCGGTGCACATGTGTAAATGGTTGTTTTGTGTCATTTTTTAATGTAAAAAATAATAAACATGCACTATAACACAAATGATGAGGCAAAATTGAGTCTTAACCTCATTCTTTAACCTTGCAAAACATTCACGTACATAAATCTTATTTTTCCATATTTTTTGAGCACGAAAACCCCAATTTTCTCTACTTTTTGCTATTTTTTCCATTTATTATTTATGGAAAATAGGTATTTTCTTATTTATTTGTGTTGGCTTATTATTTTGACTAAAACTTAACATTTTCTTTGAGTTTATCTCATTTGCACTCCTTTTTTCCAACTCAAAATCTTAAAAAAACCACTAATTTCCATTGAAAAATGACATTTTATGGGTTTCAACAAATTAATAAAGACTCTAAATCGTTACAAGTTCTGGATTTTTGTAGTTGCAGCCCTCAAGCATGATGCAAAAAAGATTAAAACAAAAATTCATTGCATATGAACAACATTTGGACCATGAAACAACAAAAACAATCAAATTTCTTTGTAAAATTGGAGCATACCGCATGTCTTACGTGTTGCGGGTTTTTTAATAATTATTATGGGAAGCCCATGGACCGACCAACAACCATTCTTAAGTACTGAACCTCTTTCCTTAGCCCCCTCTTCATCTTGAAGCTATCCGATCACAGTCGGACAAGCATCCTTTAGCCCCTCTTCTTCTTGATTTCTTGCATGCAAACCACCACTTAGAGGAGAGAGATGGAGGAGAGAGAAAGACTAGATGTGCATCTCCACAACTGGGCAGCCATTGGAGGAGCGGATAGGAGCGATGGAGAGCGAAGATAGGAAGAAGAGCACGCCCAAGATTAGTTGGGGGGGTTGTTCTCTAGCCCCATAACCCATCCCTCCTCCATTTCGTGGCATGGAGCCTTTTTTCTTGCCTGCGTGTGAAAAAAATACAAACCCCCCCCCCCCCCCCCCCCCCACATTTTTTCCCCAAAGGGTCACACCCTTTGGACTCTCCTAAAGTCCTTTCCCACTTGGCATTTTGGCCTTTTGCCTTCCGAGCACTCCATCTTCCACGTCCGGTACTCCAATCATGGTCTGAAAAATCTTGGGCGTCCGTCTTGAAGTCTTCCACTGCCATGAATCTCCCAAGGTCTTGTCTGTCATGCCAACAAATTATGAAAATTCTCTGATCGCCGTCTAATGGCTCTTTTAAGTACTTTTAAGGCATTGCTGCATAAAATTGTATTGATTACCACCGCCGCCTTCGACGAAGTCTATTTTTCCCTTGATATTCGTATTTTTTGGCTATTTTTAAGCACTTTTGGGCATCAAAAATCATCTTCATTGGCAACCATAGGATAGGTCGACTCAGCTCGTCGAATCCCACGAAGAGATCTGCATGTAAACAACAAAAAGGAGCATCAAGCTAATATAAAAAACACACAACACAACACATCACAGCTCATACCCTACCCTTGGACAAAACCAAGGCATGAAATCCACGAGGAGTAGGCCCAGTATAATCTGATAGAAGGCCCGAAGCTAGTCACTAACCGACTGCTCTAGCATGACCAAACTAGAGGGAACTATCAAAGAGGTTGCCCTAAATGGTGGTCTGACCTACCTTCCTGACTAAGGACAACTCAACCAGAAGCTCCTACTAGGCGAGGACTCCTATAGCCTGAGCAAGAAATATTGTCTTTTAGCACAGTTTTTCTTCTTTTAGGCTTTTATTTTTCCATACTCGAGCGTTAAAAAAGGAGGGAGCTGAGCTTAGTGACCTAAGGAGAACAAGGCATCGGCCTTGGGTCCTGTCTAGTACCCAAGAACCTACCAAGCGCTCGCTAGGCGACACTTAATTCTTTTCTAATGCTCACTTTTATTTTCGCTCCAATCTTCTTATATTCTTTATTTTTCTGCTAGATGCTGTCAAGATTGTGGGAGAGAAGGAAGGAGTCTCACTTGTAGCTTTCTCACTTACACAATGGGGGGATACACACAAATGTGGAGGCTGAAAACAATTTTCCTCTTCTTAGTTATGTAAGCCAAAAAGAACTCTAGTATAGAGAAATAGAAGAACCCTATATATGGATCTCAAACCAAACTCAACTAACTAAGGTGGCATACTAACTGAGCCACGAACTAGAGTAGATAAGGATAGTTGTCATCTAGCTATTATTCATGGGCAGTGTACCAACCGCATCTGCAGCTAACAAGTCGGTGACATAAATGCACAACGGTCACCCTGGCATATCACGAGTGGAGCTCAATATCTCAACACTCCCCCTCGAGCTCAATCCCAACTCCTACACACCAAGCACGTCTCTGAACTTGCGTAGCTTCTCTGCGCCCAATGCCTTTGTAAATATGCCAGCTACCTGATCCTCTGTGCTGACATAAACTAGATCAATAAGACCTAGTAAAACCTTGTCCCGCACATAGTGATAATGCACCTCAATGTGCTTTGTTCTAGCGTGATAGACTTGGTTATTTTCCAAGTGTATACTACTCATGTTGTCACAATAAATGACAATTGGCCCATCTGTAGACTGATGCATATCATAAAGTAGCTTATGCAACCAAGCTACCTCACATGCAGCCATTGCTGCACCCCTGTACTCAATCTCTGTGCTCAACAAGGCAACTGTAGGCTGTTTCTTGCTGCTCCAAGTGACTGCAGCACTCCTAAAAGAGAATACATATACTGGTAGATCGTCTATCAGAAATACTACCATCCCAATCAGCATCAGTGTATCCATGCAACTATATCTGAACCCCAATCTCATAAAATAGTCCATACTGCAATGTGGACTTCACATACCTGAGTATGCGTCTAGCCGCATCCAAATGCGGTTTCCTTGGAACTTGCATAAACTGACTTACCAATCCAACAGCATAACTCAAATCTGGCATGGTAATAGTCATATAAATCAAACTTCCTACTATGCGTTTGTACATAGTAGGGTCTTCCAGAAGCTCACCTCCATCTGCACTCAGCTTCACATTTTGCTCCAAAGGAACTGAAATAGGCTTAGAGCCTGTCATCCCATATTTGGATAGCATGTCCAATCCATACTGCCTTTGCAAGAGCCGTATCCCACTTCATGATCTAATCACCTCAATGCCCAAGAAATAACGCAGCTCTCCCAAATCCTTCATCTCAAACTTCTACTTCAATAACATTTTCACATGAAGGATATCTTCATCACTATCACCTGTCATAATCAAATCATCAACATAAATGATAAGTAGCATAATACCTTTCTCTATTTTTCTCACATAAAGTAAGAAATCTGCCTTGGAAATCTGAAAGCCAATAGTGACAAGATACTGTCCTATCTTGTCAGACCATGCTCTAGGTGCTTGCTTCAAACCATACAAGGCATTCTTCAACCTGCAAACATAGTCAAGATGAACACCATGCACATAACCTGGTAGCTGCTCCATATAGACCTCTTCTTGCAAATCACCATGCAAGAAGGCATTCTTTACATCCATTTGATGTAAAGACCATCCCTTTGATGTAGCCATAACAATGAGTGCTCTTACGGTTGCCATCCTTGCAACCAGACTAAATGTTTATTCATAATCAATGCCATATGTTTGTGGATACCCCTTGACTACTAATCTTGCCTTGTATCTATTCACAGAACCATCTGCATTGTGTTTCACCTTATAAACCCACTTACAACCAATTGCACTATTATCTTTAGGCAAAGGTATCAATTCCCATGTAGCATTTGCTTCCAAGGCATCCATTTCTTCATCCATGACTTTCTCCCATTTTTCTTTTCCCATAGCTTGCTCAAAAGAAGTGGGTTCTAGTTCTTCTATCACTTTGACCATATAGGCATAGTGAATGGCTGTAAATACATCATATTTCAGCCTATCCACTGGATACCTAGCTCTGGTAGACCTGGGCAAAGTAGATTCACTCCCAGGTGCTCTCAAAACTTCCCTGGTCTTTCGTACTCCAGGTGCAACAATAGAATGAATACCCAACTCATCATCAATGCTCTATTCTGAGCCACTGGATTCACCATCCACATAAAAGTAACCTACATTCACATCAAACATGGGATGATCTACCTTCTCTTTTCCTTTTTGTGAAACCCGCATACCACTATCTGCATTGCTTTGAGGAGATTCTCCTAATCTCAATCTGCCTGTCCATGACAAAGAATGTGAACCACTGCTAGAGGACACTCCAGGTCCACTAATATTTTGTGACTGCTGCTATGAATTCTGTGCAGCATTACCATTTTGTGCATCCACATCATCAATCAAATTTAATGGTTTATACCAGCTACTCATCTCATAAAAAACAACATCTCTACTCAGTGTAAAATTACGAGTAGAAGGGTTATAGCATCTATACCCTTTCTGCCTGCAGAGAGTAATCGATAAAGATGCGCTTCTCAGCTTTTGGATCCAACTTGGATCTCAACTCATCTGGCACATGAACATAGGCAATGCAAAAAAAAAAATTCAAATGAGAAATATCTGGTTTCCTACCAGTATACCTCTCTTCTGGGGTCATCCCATGTATTGCTACAGTGGGAGTCCTATTCATTATGTAGACTGTTGTAGCAACTGCTTCAGCCTAGTAAAAATTCGGCATGTCTTTTTCGTTGAGCATGGCACGAGATACCTCTTCAATATGCCTGTTTTTACTTTATGCAATTCCATTTTGTTGTGGGGTATGACTGCATGAATATTGCTGGTTTATGCCATGCTCCTGCAGGAACCTTGCAAACTCATTTGAGAGGTACTTCCCCCTCCATCTGACCTTAGGCATTTTATTTGCAGACCTGTTTCTTTTTCAACCATAGCTTTAAGAGTTTTGAAACGCCCAAACACTTCACTTTTCTTTTTCATAAAATACACCCAAACTTTTCTGCTATAGTCATCAATAAAAGTGACAAAATAATGACAGCCTCCAATAGATGCAGCTTTAGTAGTCCACACATCAGAGTGGATTAATTCCAATGACTTCTTACTCTCTTGAACATGTCTAGGAAATGGTTTCCTTGCCTGTTTTCCAAATTGACAGGCTTCACATACCTTATGCATTTCTACAACCTTTAATCTAGACAATCCTGCAACAATATTTTGGGTCTGCATCGATTGAAGTTGCTATACATTAACATGACCAATGCGTTTATGCCAGATATCAATATCTGCAACTACACTGGTCCCATGTGCAAACATTACTGCACTCAATTCAGGCATGCCTGCATCCAACGTAAACATTCTGCCCTTCTTCTTTCCTTTTGCTATCAAGTGATCTTTATTTTTCATATCCTCAACAAAGCATCCATGAGGATTAAATCTGATCTGCAAGCCCTGCTCAACCATTTGACCAACAAAAACCAGATTCTTGGTGATATTCGGGACATGAAATACATCTGACAGGTATTGCTTTTTCCATCCTGCATAGACAAAGGAATTTTTCCAATCTGCACAATAGGATGTGCAGTATCATCACCAGTCTCCACAAATCCTAGTTTTTTCATTTTCCTTGCATCCTGCATCCATTCTGCATGACCTGTCATGTGGTTTGACACACCTGATTCAACATACCACACTTCGTTGCTTTCTTCTGTACTTGTCACAGAATTGTTCATGTGCTGCACCATAAACAAATGCTCATTTCTGTGATCACCATGTCTAATAGAAGATGCATAATTCCCTTGTTGCAATTTTTCATTCATGATGTCATTCTGCTTTTTATAGCAGTTTTTAGCCATATGACCCATTTTAACACAGTAGTAGCATTCAACATTGTTGTTTGTATTTTGGTCTCTTTGCCATCCACCATGACCTCTTTAGCTCCCCCTGCCTCTAGAGTTACCACGTCCTCCTCCATAGGACTGGTTTTGTTGAGTTTGCTGCATATTCTGATTTCTACCACGGCCTCCAGATCGGCCTTCTCTACCTCTGCCTCTACCTCTTCCAGCATTTGAGTAGAAGACAGTTTCTTTTGAAGTTCCTCCTGAAGAAGATGCACCACCATTTCTCTGTTCCTCAGAAATTAGAAGAGCAATCAACTCCTCAAAATTAGGAAATCTTTCACAAACAAAAATGGATGTTCAGAACTATGCATAAGCCTTTCCTAGACCATTCAAGGTCTAAATCATCATCTTCCACTGGCGACCCAATGGAAGCAAGTGCATCTGCAATCTTCTTCACCTTCATGTGGTAGTCATTGATGCTCATACTTTCTCTTTGCACATTGTGCAACTCTTGCTTGAGCTGCATTTTCCTGGCTTGCATATTTGTGCTATACATTTTTGACAAAGTATCCCATGCCTCCTTTGGCGTACTTGCATCCTGAATATGCACAATCATAGAGTCTGAAATACTAATAGACAGCCAGTACATAACTTTTTTTGCTCTCTCATGCCATCCTTTAAATGTCTGCATTTGCTATTGATTGGGAACATCAGGAAGAACTGGTTCTTCTTCATTTCCTGCAACAAATTCCCAATATCCTTTTCCCATAAGAAAATTCGTCATTCTAAACTTCCATGCTTGGAAGTTGTTCTTGTCAAGCTTTTCAGTGACAATCTATGAAAGATAATTAGACGCCATTACAAAACACTGCAAAAAATTCTGTCACTGCAAAAAACACAGCTTCAGTCTCACAAGGGCAAATCTACAAAACTGACGAAAGTGGTATTTGACCACACAGTCACTTCCTAGTGACGATTTTGCATCAACAGGCAACAAGGATGATTATGTAACTCCCAATGTCTCTGCGCACAGACATACGATGCAATTTCTACGATAACTTTTCACCGACTTGTAGAACAGTGGTCGCACAGCAAAAAATAGGGCCTTTGCCTGAGTGCGTGCGAAAAACTTTCGCCTCCAAAATAGGCCCCGAAATGGCCTCAAATAAAAAAAACAAGGCAACCAAGGGCTAAAGCCCTTACCCACAGCATATACTGCCCTCTTGCTACACTGCGAAGGGCGTCTCAATCTGAGACAATTCACTCTTGCACTTTTCGGCTGTGCTACCTGTAGAGACTTGTTCCCAAACTCGAAAAATGAAAGCAACACTGGTCCTCTTACCAGAACACCGCGAACTTGGTTTGCTTTCTTGAGCTCCTTACCACGAAATAGGCTCTGATACCATGTCAAGATTGTGGGAGAGAAGGAATGAGTCTCACTTGTAGCTTTTTCACTTACATAATGGGGAAATACACACAAAGGTGGAGGCTGAAAACAGTTTTCCTCTTCTTAGTTGTGTTAGCAAAAAAGAACTCTAGTATAGCTCAATGGAGAGACCTCTCACGGCGGGTTCGGTCCACGTTCCCGGCACAGTCAAAAACCCCCTTAGTTAGGGTCAGGCAGGCAGTCGGGGGTAACTGAAGCTGCCACTCCCTTCAGGCCTTCAACCTGAAGTATAGATACTTATTTATTTTATAGTTCATTGGTCAAACAAGTCAAACAGTGCTCTAAAATCTCTAAAAAGCACAAACATTTCCATTGATCGATTTTTGTTGTTGGCAATTGCTAAGGAAGAAATCTTTCCTTTCAAATGCATCCAGCACTCGATCCGGGGTGTCTTGCAACTTGGCAAGATCCCTTATATTCTGGGTTAGGGCATACCCTATTAACCCAACTTGGTCAAACCCTAAAGTTCATTGGATACTTAAGTTTCCGGGTTTTAATCTTTCTTACTTAGAAGGATATCAAAGTATACATCCTCTTGCTAGATAACTTGCGTAAGGATCTGCCATCTTTGTTGCGGGAATTTAGCATTTCTTCTTGTGAATCAATCACAAGACCATATGACTTTGTATTTGCCGCGCAAGTCCTGCATCGTAATATGCGATAATGAAACAATCCATTTCAGTTTCTTTAAGCTGACGTTTGTCAGACCAAGGGTTTCCTAGCTTTTATTATTTTCTTTAAGAAACTCAGGAACAAACCCTAGCTCTTTTACGTTTACGATTTACTGACCCTACAATCAGGGAATGTGGGCAAGTATTTAAGGTATAAACGTTTCTTGGATTTTAATTCATTCCCAATGAATATTTTGCAGCATAGGTATTTCTAAGTTTATATTAATTTGGTTAACTTTTAGAAGGTAATATCGAGATCACCTCCGCACGATTTGTTATCTATGTGTCAATTGATTTTTCAATCCTAAACTTTATTGATTTGAGGTTAGGTAAATTCAATTAATCTTTCTTTTTTCTTGTGAACAAAACTCATGCCAAATAAGCAATCTTTCCCTTGCTAAGTTATGCAGTTAGCAATGATAACTTCCTAGAGTTTAAGCATCGTAAGAAACCTTTCATGATTCGCACCTTCCATGATGATTTGTTGTAAAAAGAATAGGGGTTAATAGTGCAAGATGCAGTTTTATACCTTCTAGACTTAACGGAAGTATACTACTTTAGTGGGTAAATAATCTTGCTCATAATTCGTTTCAATGCATAATGCTTTTTGAAGAAAAACTATGTTTTTACTTTATTTTGCATGTTTAATTAAACTAAATTCCTTCGTCGTAAATAACTAGGATAAATTATATCTTATCCCTAACAAATTATCTTGCACGATTGAATTAAAACTGATATAAAATTAAGAAGGAAAAACCTGGGTTTGGGGTGAGATATCCACATGGATACCGGGAGATGACCCTCCCGCAGCTACTCCTTGGACTTTCTTAGGAGGCATCGCAGTTGTAGTCCTTCGAATGTGGAAGCAGCTTTACACTCCCTTTGGGAATTCCACCATCACTCCCTTGCACGTCAATACTTTTCTTCTTTCTTTTTGGAGTAGGGA